>NC_092048.1:3992453-4139319 GCF_003086295.3 Arachis hypogaea
GAAAATACCCAACACAAGCTAAGAAAACATTGTATCTAACCACTGGTTACACAAACCCTAACCCAACTTTTCTACCAATCTTCAGCAATCACATTATTTCATTAGGTACAAGAATATGTCTAACTAATGGGAATGAAATGAAATTAATCAACAATGGCTATGAGATACCTATGTTCGCTGAGCAGCAAAGGTCGTGACCTCTGCGCCGTCCACCACGACACCCTTGGGCGACGTATTGGCTTCGTACAGGCTTCTTCACCTTGGGGACAACGATGACGAAACCCCTTGATTCACCTTCTTCGCGTCGTCGTTATTCACAACACGTCTCCGACTGGGAAAGCAATTGATCGCGACCAGAAGTCCTCTGCTAGGGCACACCTTTCCTCTCCCGCGCAATGGATCTCAAAAACCAAACAGTTAGCAAAAAAAAAAAGGGTTTAATCCACGTAGATAGGGGTTTGGGGGGTTTGGAGTGCCACGTAGGTTCGTATAAGCACGAACCTGGTGTCAAACCAAGGCAGGGTATTTCTGTCACACGGACCGCATCTTCAATGGGTACAAAGTTAGTTTTGGTCTGCTATGGGTACAATTGTCAGCGTTTCCATCTTTCATGGGTACATTTGGTCATTTATTCAAAGAAAAATAAACAAATAAAAGAAACAGAAATAATAAGTTAAAAGGATCATCAAAAACATAAACTTATGGATAAAATGTTGTCAATCTCATTTTGTACTCTCCAGTTTAGAGAATCAACTAACTGCAACATGATAGAGCAATTATGTTACGGAAAATTCATAGTTTTTATAACAATTAAGAACATACTTGCTTAGCATTAAACAACATAACAATTGACTTAAGTATGTCTTACCATTTTATGAGCCTTGGAAGCAGTGGCGGAACCAGAAATTTCATAAGAGGGGGGCCAATTAAATATAAATATAACAAAAAATTAACAAAATATGATTTGTAGCATATATATCAAAAAAGTAATTATATTATATAAAAGTCAATGTTCAACTACATACTTTAAGATTTTGATATTTTTAAACTTGCTTGACGATGCTTCATGGAACTAAAATCATCAATTATCATCTCTGAAGTGAATTTTGAAGCAATTTTCTTTTTAATATATACAATCATATAATCTGCTAAAAATTCATCTTCCATCTTGTTTCGAAGCCTTGTTTTAATAATCTTCATAGCTGAAAAGGCCCGTTCAGTTGTTGCTGTTGTCACAGGAAGAGTCAAAACAAGACGAATTAATCTATCAATTAAAGGATATATATTTGATTTTCCTGTCTCTGTCAATTTTTGACACAATTCAGCAAGAGTAGACAAATTCTGAAAATCTGGAGCTTTAACCACATCAAGTTCATAATGTTGTAACTCATAATCCAATTGAATCTTTTCTTGCTCAAAAAAATCTAAAGAATAGAAATTCTTTACAAGATTGCATATGTTGCAAACACTGAATAACTTGAAACCAAATTTGCGGACGCTTTCCGGGATCACGCATCAATGTATCAATATTAACTTGATCTATTTCAGTCCTTGTTATTTTGGAAGCAGGGGGTTGAATATCTTGCTCAACAAGTTGTGTCACAGGTTGTTCAATAATATTTTGAACATTACTCAAAGAATCTGAAGCTGAATTTTGTTCATCATATATTCTCTCTTTTCTCTTGAAAAATGAGTGAATTGTTTTCATCTTTGACATTTTTAACTTAACTTGAACTATCTAACAAAAAAAAAAAACAAAAATAATTGCATATATATTATTTTCTTAAAAAAAATATTAAACCTATTGAGCAATAACAAATAATTTTAGAAACACAAATATATAATAACCAAAAATAAAGTTATTGATTTACCTGATTATTTTTTTGTTCTAAGTCTCACCAAAAAATAATTCTATTGAGTTTTGTCCTCACTTCAATCTTTGAACACTGTCTATTATAAAAAAAATAAATTAATTATTTTAAATAAATAATATAAATAATACTTGACATTGTTATTAATTTAAAAAAAATTGAAATATACCTCTTTGAATCTTTGTTGTGCATTCAATGGTTAATATTTTACTGTTCACTTCTCTTCAATGGTTTTTCTTCATATGTCTTGTTTTAGTATGGAAGGAAAATTAGAATGAAAAGAATAGAAGACCAAAAGTTTGGGAACCACTAAAAGAGAGAGAAAAAATGGTTTGAAACAAATATTTGAAAAATGTACTAGGATTACTTTAATTAATAGTATGGGCTTGGGCTAGTATAATAGAACCATTTTTATTAATTATTAGAATGGGCTATTTGTTAACAAAATCAACAATAATTCAAATATCCAATACATAGTGCAGTTTTTAGTTATTTTAATTTATAAAATTTTGTAACTTATATTTTTTTAATATTATATATAAAAAAATTTAATATTATTAATTATTACTATTTGTCTATTTACTATTTTTTTAAAAAATTTTGGAGGGACCATGGCCACCTTAGGTCCCCCGTAGATCCGCCACTGCTTGGAAGCATTTCACTCTCTTACTTTCAGAAATCGTACTAAGATTTCAGTTACATATCCTTGATGAACATTCTGCATATCACCCGGGATTAAATTCCAAAAGGAGAACATTTAGGTGCACTTTATGAAATTTGCATCTATCTAGAAAAAGAAGAAACTATTAATACAACTATGAATAAATAAATCCTTCAAGCAAATTAATGAATAGTGTTAAAGATATACAGTGTTACATTGATTGAAACTTCAAAACTTGAAAATCAGATCTCAATTTATCCCCTTCCTACTAAATCAATATAAATTATAAATTCCACCAAAAAACATGCAGGAGAATAGCAGCACTAATTAGTTAACAACATGAATGAAACATTCAAAATTACTTTAACCATCATAACTCCAAATGGCCATACTATACACAATCCACCGAAAAGGAACTAATAGAGAATAATTTACATAGCCACACAGTACAGAGAGATAAAAAATAGCACATGTTGAAAACAAACAAAAACTATACCAGATAACAAAAAGAGGCAGCTTAGAATGAATAATTCAAAATGTTAAAATCAGATCAGAATGAGTATCTAGAAACAATAGATAAAAAAATATAGAAAATGGATTACCTGAAAGGTTCTCTGCAATGGCTCCTAAACTAAGCATAATTATAAAAAGAGAAAAGAATCAATTTTTAACATGAGCATTAAAAAAAGGGGAAAAAGGTGAGAGACCCAGATGAGAAAAAAGAGCAAGGATTAAGAGAGAGATGAAAAAGGTGAGACCTTGATCCATGAGAGATTTGAGGTTGTTGAGGGCATCCTGGGAAACGTCCCCATCCTGGCAAAATGAGTAAACCTCAACCACACTAACAACTTGCATATCATGAAGAATCAACAATGTATTTGGAAATTCAAGGTAAAAAAAAAAAAGAAGATTATCTTGAGTCTGATCACAATGTTGGAACCTCGTGCTTCTGGTAGAGGAGGGAAACAACAAAAAGAGTCTTCAGTCGGATTACTTCTTCTTTCCAACTTTTTCAACTCAACAAATAGAACCCTACAGTAACGCTATTGATGAAGAGACGAAGATGAAGTGAGAGGGTAAAAGAAGAAGAGACGAGTGAAGCAGCGTCGTTTTGGAGCCCTCCAGCGTGGCAAAATGTCACCACACAAGCGCTCCGATGATGACTCATTACCAGAAATATGTTCAGGGACCATTATGAGTACTCAAAGCTCTATCTGAAGAACTATAATGGAGAAATCGAAATCTTGAGGACTACATTGAGTATTCACGCAAATCTCAAGGACTATTATAGAGATTTACTCAGTCCAGATCATAGAAACTTAGAAAGACAAGCCTCATGCTAAGAAAGATTTTATTTGCGCCTTGTTACCAAAATTAGACAATCCTGTCTTGTTCACTCCCAAAGGGAAACCATCACATTGAGGGAGGAAAAGTTACAAATTCATGTAGATTCGAGCTTTATCATGATATGTAAATTTGGAACCAGAAAATTGGAGCTTCTTGTTTGAAACTAATTACTTTTTAAATGGCATTATGCAAAAAAGGTGGGTGATATAATATATACTATTATATTAATAGACGTTAACATGATTTTATTTTAAATATAATGTAAAAATAGTAAATATATTATTAATCAAAATATTAAACACTTGATACCTTGATTAGGAAGTATTGAATTCAATTTTTTTTTTTTTAGTTGTTTATGGTATTCCCATCTTTACCTTCTAAACACAATGCAAGATTCAAACCATTGGCACTTGTTTAAGTGAATCAGTGAATTAACCACTCGACCAATTCTAGTGGATTATTGAATTCAAATTTTAAAAATAGTATAATCATTTTGTATGAATTGTTTATTGATAATAAATTTTGATTACTTTTTTGGCAGAAAATTTTCGTTTATCAATTTTCCATTCTGACATAGAATTTTAGTTTGGGCTTCTAGTAATTTGTCTAGATTAATGCTTAAGGCCTATTGAAAACATGAATGGGCTTCTGTGATGATGATCGGACTATGAAACATTTGACCCCATTAAAAAAAAGAAGAGATATTTGAAAAGTCAACTCTAACCTAGATTTTGTCAAAGAGAAGTTCTTCAATATTCCATTACCTACTGTCTACTGAACCCCCAAAAAAAAAAAAAAAAAAATTTACATTACCTAAAAACGGGGGAGAAAGTAAAAACTCGTAAAAAATTAGTTAGTAATCAATAATCATATACAAAGTGTGCAATCTTGAGGAGGAAAAAAATTTGCTACCTTATAATAATGATATAAATCTAATTTTAATACAAAAAATTAAATATATATTTAATTACGCATCATCATATTAAGTAAAATAACTATTTTAATTAATTATGTCAAATATTTTATCTTATTAAAATTAAACTCTAAAAATATTACGTTAATTATAATATGCAATTTAATATATTGTCTACTAATGGTCTGTTTGGTTGATGTTCATGTCCATCAAGAAATATGAATATGGTAACACATATATATTGTTTGTTTAATAAGACATAAAATTATCATAAACACGATAACACACAAATGGATATAAAATATATGTTTTTTGTATTTTATCTTTAACCTGTGACACAGATTTGAGACTAACACACAATTTTTTATTTTCACTTTTATCTCTGTTATTTTTTTTATTTTCATTTATACCCTTCTCCTTTTAACTCTAATCCACTTCTTTTTCTCTTCTTTCTCACCTTCTTTCTCATTGCCTCCTTTCTTCCTCTATACCTCCCACCCCAACCACCACCTCACCTTCTCTGTCTCTCTTCACTGCCTCCATTCCTTTGTCTTTTCTTGCCGCCTCTTCTCCTCCTCCTCCTCCTCTCCACTGCCTCAACTCTTCTCTCCCTCTCTGACTCCCTCATCTTTGAGCCTCCTTCTACTTAGATTCGTCGCCGCTTTTGTCGTGCCTCCCTTTCTCTCTCTCAATTTGCCTCATAGATCTATCTTGGTCTCTTCGACTCTTTCAATTTCGCCTCCGCTTCTCTTCTACAATTCCTCCACCTTTCTTCCTCGTTGTCAGATTCATTTAGTTCTTTGTTTTTTTTAATTCATATATTATTTATTATTTTTTATTTAAATGTTGATTGAAAATTGTGTTTATATATTAAATTAGATTAGATCTGAATTTTTTATTTATTCTGTGTTTGTTATTATTAATAGTTATAATTTGTATTGAAATTGTGGTAGAGAGGTGGTTATGGTAGTTTTAATGGTAGTAATTTGAACTGAAATAATAATAAAGAGGTGGTATTGATGGTTTGTGGCATGGATAATATTATCATTTTGTTAGAATGATAAATTACATATAGTGTTATGTCCTTGAGTACCAAAAAGTTCTCAAATTGTATGTGTTATTGTGTTTATATCATTTTGTGTATTTGTGTTTGCGTCTTATTTATCTCCGTCCACTATCCAAACGAAGCCTAAATGTTCTTATTCATATATTTGTTTTGTTAATTAAAATAATCTAAACACACAATTAATTAATTAATAACAATTCTATATATTAACGAGTTATAGCTCAAATGGCATAATCTCTCCATACTCAATTAAGAGGTTGTGAATTCAAATCTCCTTGATAAAAAATAATGATCCTATATTTATACGAAAGTCAGTAATGTTTGATATAAGAATAGCATTATTGAATACTCTCTCGTGTTATTATAAAATGTATTTCTTTGTTACTTTATGTTTATACGTTAACAATTTATGAAATCAAATATAAAAATTTAACCGTCAAAATAGTTCAAAATACCATATTCTTATAATGGCTAAAAATAAGTTTTTAATCTTTATAAAATACTTAAGTTTTTTTAATTTGATCATTAACAAATTTTCTACCATTTGTTTGTTTCATTGAGAGTTGAGATGATAAATTAGATGAGTTTAATTTCAATGTACTGATAGTGTAAAATATTTTACACAGTCATACAATTACATATGTTTTTTTAGATGACCATTCACGCAGTCAATATAAAAGACTAAAAAGTAATTATTTTTACTGATATGATGTTACATAATTGAATGTATGTATAAAACTATTAGATGTCGATAATACATTTTATTATATCACTAGTCAAGTATTCAAGTCAATCTTTAATAAAATAAACTAATGAATATAAATAAAACATAATTTTTAAAAAATTTCTGGAATATAACGGGAAAAAATAGATATTATAAAGAGATAAAAAATTTATGGTGTATCCAATACGAATAAAATTATTTTTTAAAGTTTTATACCGAAATGCTAACGAATTATAACTCAGATGACATAATTTTTCTATTCTCACCTAAAAATCTTAAATTCGAGTCTCAAGTTCCATTTCGAAATCCAGGACATCCTTAACCAAATTTTTATAGGAAAAGTCTAGGGGGCTAGCAACTTTTGTGTTTTCTGGCCAGCACTTAACCATCAAAAGAAAAGTGAGTAATTTTTCATCATTAGATGTAATCTCACACTATTAAAAATACCATTAATAACCAATTAATGGTTACAAAATACCAAAATTACTGCCCCTAACATTTCTCATCTTCATATGCCAATTTTGCCGCAACCTCCCATAACTCCACCTAGTCCTAGTCCTAGTCCTAGTCCTCGTTCTGATTTTCTACCTTATCATACTCATTTGATGGGTTACTTTCTTAATGTCTACATGAACCTTCCATGATCACACCTTAGTGACTGTTGTTGCAACTTGCACATTATTTTAATTCCACATTAGGGGGGAGATTTTCTACAAGCTGGAAAATTGTACTAATAAATATGATGTTGTATAATTCTTCATTTTTCTATGAGATGCATATATATTTTGCAACGTTGCTATCCATAACTCGTCTTGATGTTTGGCTCTTTTGCTCTATTTTTCCAAAGTACTCTATTTTTTCAAATGTTCTAATAAACTTTGACAAGAAACAATTTTTCGAGAAAACATTTTAAGATCTTTCCATTTATTTTCTTGATTATATTTGGATTTTTAACAAAACTTTGATGATTCTTTAGAAAAAAAAATAATTGAAAAGAAAAAGACAATAATAAGAACTTCGTGATTCAAAAATTTCATTATTATTGAATTAAAACAATAATATTTTAAGCCATATTTATCTCATCCCTCACTTGTATAAAGGCAGGCCTGCTTGTCACAATTGGCACTTACATCATAAGGCAGGCCTGTTTTTAGTGCTTAATTTATATCATTGTTCCTAATGTTTTTAAATAAAATAATTTTATTTATCATTATATTTAAACTAATAAGTTTTGTTCCTATTATACCATTTTTTATATCATTATTCTCTCAAGAGTAAATTAGGTTGATAAAAAAAACTCCAAAAAATGCTAACTCACAAATTTAAAAGCGCGACAAAAAAAAAGATATTAATTAAATATATATTTTAAAAAATCTTTTAAAATTAGATTTTGATACAAATTTCTGCGATCGTTATTAAAAAAATAAAAATTTTCATCCTTAAAAATTTTTAATTTTATGTTAGGGATTTTTTTAATAATAAAATAAAAAAATTTATTATTTCTCCAAACATGATTTTTGGACTTTAATTCCCTAAATACGATTATTATTATTTTAAATGTAAAAAAAAAAATCGTATTTGGAGAATTAAAGTCCAAAAATCATGTTTGGAGAAATAATAATTTTTTTATTTTAGAGTAAAGTATCGTTTTTATCCCCAATGTTTGGGGTAAATCCTATTTGTGTCCCTAACGTTTAAATCGTCCTATTTGTATCCCTAACGTTTGTAAAAGTGATTCAGTGTTATCCTGCCGTCAATTACACATCATGAGTGCTTTAGTTTGAGTTTTAAAAATCTCTTCTTGAAGTTAGAATACAAATGTTTGGGATAGAATCGATGATTTACTCCGAAAAATAGCTCATCAAATGTTGAAACTAATTCCTACAACATTTACATAATTCACTTTTCTATGGACATAATTGAATCTAAACACAAATAGTGGGTATAATATTAAAATCGAACACATCCAAGTGAGACCTAATTGAGAATGAATACATTCAAGTGAGAATAATTGAAAAATATAATCTGATTTGTTAGTATAATTGATAGTATAGGATAACATTGAATCACTTTTATAAACGTTAAGGATATAAATAGGACGATTTAAACGTTAGGGACACAAATAGGACTTACCCAAAATATTGGGGACAAAAACGATACTTTACTCTTTATTTTATTATAGAAAAAATCCTTTTATGTTAAGTGATTTAAAAAAAAAGATTTTAATTGTAAATGATCATTTTTTTAAAAAAAATTGAAAGATCAAAATTTGTTTCAAAATTTTGTTGTATATTTTTTAAATATTTATTCAAATATTTCCACAAATGTTCGAATCAAATGGATAAATCGTTTATTAAATATAAAAGTTTTTTTTACTCAAAAAAATATAATATTTATTGATTATTTTTATTGCATTTCAAATTTTTAAAAAATTATTTTATCATTAGCGGCTAAATTTTTCGCATACCAAATCAGTGGCTTTTTTTTTATGAGTCTTTACTCCCTTCTCAATTTGGCTTCGCTAGGTACACAATGGAAAATCTGAACAACGTGAATAATGGGCAAGAAATTTGGCAAAAAAAAAAATACTCCACCCAAATTATCCAACCAAAAAACTTCATTCAGTAATTCAAAAATTTAATCATCCTCATACATAGTAAATTGAACATCCAACATATTTTAATTGTATCTAACTACATCCATTCTAATCAAATAACCATCCACATAAGAATTAAAATAACCATCCGCATACCTACTAAATGACCATTCGGCTAAAAATTAAAATAATCATCCACATACCCACTAAAATAACCCAAAGAGGCAACATACCAAATAATAAACGACGACCTCATGCTAGACAGAAACCCCAGGCTGAACCTGGCGTCGTTCTTGACGACATGGATGGATCCTGAGTGCGAGAAGCTCATGATGGCTGCCATTAACAAGAACCATGTTGACATGGATAAGGGGGTGAGAGAGTGCAAAAACGGCGCCACTAGCAGAGTTGGAAGAGAACTTAGTGTGGCAGTAAGGGGCGACGACGTCAAGAGTTTTCAGCGACGATGACCATTGCGGGAGAGATCGACGTCGGTGAAGGGGTGCAAAACGGCGCCACTAACAGGGTTAGAGGAGAACCTAATGCGGCAGTGAGGGGGTGGCGGTTTCAAGAGCTTTGCGACGACGACGATGACAGTTGCGGGAGAGATCAACGTCGTTGAGGGGAGGTGGTGAGATGCAAAACGTACCGTATATAAATGTGCAAACGTACGTAGTGGTTTAAGTGCTAATTCTAATTTTTTCAAATTTTAAAATCTGATAGTAATTATTTAATTAATTAAGAATTTGAATTTTAATTTAAAATTTACATTCCATTTGATAGAGTTTATTTGCGAGACAAAGACCAAGAAATAGAGATCAAGAGACAGAGACAGAAATAAGTATTAGTATTGTGTTTGGTGTGGAAATGTACAAGACTGATTTATGTCTCAGTATCCTGTTTGGTTTGAAATAAAAGTAGAGACTAAATATTTAAAATTACCAAAATACCCTTAATTTTAATTAACAACCCTAACTCCCAAATCCAATTTCTTTTTCCTCAGCATGCAACCCTAACCCCCTTTCTCCTCTCCTCTACCCTTTCTCCTCTCCTTTCCCATGAACGAATCTTGTAGTCTGACCCGCCCGCCGGTAGCACCTCTAAGGGTCCGAACGACGACGGCGCCTCTCCAAATCTCCATCGGTTCATCTTCGTGGCGCCAGTTGCCCCCTTAGGTTTGTGACGTTGCTACCGTTTGCGCGCCCGTGGGTTTGCGTCGCCACCGTCTCGGAGCTGTGCCTCTGGTCTCCGCAGTTTCTCTATCAACGGACCTGGTATCCTGTCAATTTACCTTATTTGCTTGTTAATTTTGTGAAGTTCAAAGATGATAATTTCAAATGATATTTTTTATTCCTTCATTTTCTGATTTGTGAAACCCTCATTTTTTTTATTGGGCCTCATGTGGATGAGAATGGGTAAATCTCTCATTATCTGATTTAAGATTTGCCCTGATTTGCTTAAAATTGCTGATTTGTGCTTCATCAATTATTGAAGATTTCTGAAGTTGTTATATCCGACTTCTTATTTGCCCTCATTTGCTTTATTTTTCTGATTTACATGTCATCTTTTTTTTAAGATTTGGAAATTTGTGATTGCTGAGTGTTGATTCTATGGTTTGCGTATTATATAAAATTTTTTACCTTATTTGTGCTTGTTAATTACTGATTTGTGAATTTGTGATTGTTATATTTATAAATTTATTTATGATGATTACTGTATAGAAAAACAAAGAAGATGATTGGAGAACTATTTATCATAATTATGTTCCTATTATCACTCTTTTTTCTTATCAAAATTAGTACGCACTAGTGTGTTATCTTGAATTGGGAATGTATTTTTACTACTGTCTAACATACTTGGAGTGTGAAAATTTATTGGAAAAGCTAGAAGCACCAACATTTGATTTTAAATATGACAAAGACATCTCTTCCTTGGAAAGAGAATGATCCCTCTCCTGGCCATTGAATTGTAGCATCCGCCGCCCCTTGACTTGAGAAGAAGTCTCCCTCCCCTCCTCTACTTCTTTTTGTACATCATCTGAAACTGAAATCCAATATTTCCTTGAATCGAACCAGGATAGTCCATAACAACAATTTCTAAAGCAAAAACAACAATGTAACAAGATGCAAACATCGACAAGACATCAAAACTGAACTGCCTTACCACTAATGTCAACATTGTATACCAAATCACCACATGCCTTAATTGGTGCAGTTTCATCTTCAAACATGTAGAAAATATCTTGAACTGGAAAATTTATTTTGATTAGATTCATTAAATAATTTTATTCGGGCTAGTTGATTCATTCTTGTGTTGTGTTACTATTTCTTGATAGCTGTATTGATTTTTGCTTATTGTTAAATGTATAGCAGCCTGGTTAATAATGGCTTCCACAAGTAGAAGATCTACAAGTGGTTCGTACGGCAGTGGCAATGTAACGGGAGAACGTTTTTGTGAGTGTGGTTTAAGAGCTCTGTTACAAGTCTCAAATAGCATTGTCAACCCGGGTAGAAAGTATTACGCCTGTCCTGTAAGACGATGTGGATGGTTTAGATGGGCAGGTCCAAGTATCCAACATTATGACATTGGAAATGATCGCTCTTGTCAACTGAATTCTAATTTGAAGATGATCGAACGAGTTTAAAATCTTCATACTGATGTTGTGTATCTGAAATTGTTAGCGTTCCTTCAACTTGTTGTTTCTGCAATCTGTGTTGTCTTGGTCATAGTATTGTTGTTTAAGTTGTAGTTTGACATTTGAAATCAAATAGGCAAATAACAAATTGTAATAACTAGTTTGAGAACATGTTTCAGTTTGTGTATAAACTTATTTTTAGTCACATTCGCATGTAACATTTTATTATTGAAGACCCATTTCCACTTCTAAAATGTAGGGCTGGAGCTGAATATGATATTTTCAACATCTCTTCTCTTTCTCACTCTAGTCTTTTTTACTTCACTACTGCTCTCACCATATTCTTTTCAAATAAAAAATAAAAAAATATTGTGGTACTATCATTCATATACCCCAAGGAACCAACATTACATTCTTCTTCATGCTCTCCTTCTATCTGATCACATATGCTCCCTTCAGTAGCGGCAACAATTTCTTCAAAAAAGATAAACTTTGCAAACCTATCTTTTTCTTCTATTCTCCTTATATTTTGAAGACCCTTTTCCAGACATGCCACCAAAGTCTTTTGCACAAAGTCATGTTTGCAGCCCCACATTTTTAGAATTCTATTTTATTGTACCGTCCCTGTCATTACAAAAGATAAATAATTATTCCACTTGGTAAATGATTATTCTTTTTTATTATCCGAAGTTCAGAATGGGACAGTTGATGACAAAGAATTATCAAAAATTTCATTAACATGATCATGACCATAAATATTGTACTTAGTCAACAATTTCTGGTCAAGTGACCAAAATAAAGGCCATACCACAATACCAAAAAAATTGTACGAAGAACCTACACCTATTCAATACAGACCAAAATAGAGGCATTGCCAAAATATCTATCCAAATGTATACCAAATATAAGTTTGTACGTTAAACCATCTTGAATATAACCATCTCACAAAATCCTAAAACCCTATAGTGAAAAACTTAATACCATAAGTCAAATCCATATAACAAGTGTCGGTCACTTCTCAACTTGATATAATGGAATGCACAAGGCCAATCATCTGTGAATCTGACAAGCCCCAAAAGTATGCATACACAATAGGACTCTCAGCAAACTTCAAAATCGCCCTCACCACCTCGTCATCACCGAACCCAAGCTGTGTGAGCTTCTCACCAACCTTAAACTTCTCGTTCATACCAACAATGACATCAGCAAGTAGTGGGGCATTCTTCCTTTGGTCAGCCAAAGATTGTTGGATATGGTTAGCCATCCTCTCCAAAACGTCAGCTTGCTTTCTCTTCCTCTCATATCGCCTTGTGCTTCCTCCACTCGCACCAACTTCAGAATGTGAGGCTTGTCTTTGCACTGCTGGCCCTCCGTCGTTGTTTGGATGTGGAGACATCTCAAAATCATCAAATCCAATTGTAGTGTCTTCCGTCTCTTCGTTAGCCTGTTCCTCCGCATCAAAGTCACTAACTGCGGCTGCTCCCGTGGCTCTATCCCTGCCAAATATACCCTTCAATCGGTGAAGTAGAGGAAATGACTTGCCAGGACTATAGAACTTGGTTGAATGTGCTTGTGAAAATATAAACCCGATTTAACAAATATGTCTAAAAAAACACACATTAACTCTTACCAAAACAAACACACATACAAATTATAGTATTAACTCTTTACCAATTATTACACATTGTTTTTACATGTCACTTGTTTTAGTCAATGCAATTTGTAGAGGGAAACATGCAAAGGAAAATACAGAACAAAAGAAAGATCAAATTCAACATGAACAAAAGAGGTAAGCACAAATTTTATTTTACTCTAAATCCCATTTAAAAGTGGCTCGGATACAAATTTAAAAGTGGCTCAGATTCAGTATAAACCGTATAGTTCTATACAAATCCTAAAAGAACGATAATTAAAGGGTACCAAATGCTTATATGATATATTAAAAAGTATGAATCACACTCACCTTCAACCATGCATCAAGGACATCTTTGCTGTCAACTTCGACACATTATTTCTCATGATTCCAACCGAATCCACTGCATCCAAGTATGTCAGCGGCGTACTGATACTTCTCCTTCAACCGCTTGTGCTTATTCTTGCAGTGCTTCGCAATCAGGGTACAACTGGGGAATGCCTCCAGCATCTTCAGAGCCAGTTTCTCAAATGTTCCGAGTTTGAATTGCCCACAGTCAGCCCTCTGACCATATACCACAAACTTCTCCATGAAGCCAACAAAAATATTAGTCTCTTCATCATTCCACATGCATTTGTTGTCCATTTTCACCTACCAAAATTAAGATAATCAACCTTGTGCAAAATTAAATTTTGTGAATAGAAATTAACTAAATTAAAATAAATTAACATAAATTAACAAAAAATAATTAAACAGCAAACAATAACACAAATAACCACAATTAATCCAGAGCCTACAATTCACGCCATAAGCAAGTACAAATATGTAAAACTGAACCACAAACAGTTAGTTGCTATTACAAATTAAGAGGTGTTATTACAATGTTTTCCATCTCACAAGTCATACAAATTAAAATGCAGCCATTACAACACTACTCAATTGATTACAATATTCATTACGCTGCTCTTACAACACTACTCCATATGACTTGTTCGCCACTCTTCATACATCTCAGTTGCTATGTTATCACACCAGTGAGTCTACTCGTTCGTGTTTTCAACCACATCAATAATTCCATCCTGTGCTTCATCTCCGTAAGGCATAAATTCATCCAATATGCTACCTTGCTCCTCCGAATCCATATCCATACTCATTCGAATGAATTTTGCAATAAACAACAAGCAATAATTATTTGAGATTGTGTCTTTAGAGGGTAAAAGCTAGGGCTTCTTAAGATGGACCACCTCTTCTTCAGCAAACCAAAGCATTGCTCAATAATATTCTTGGCGGAAGAATGAACCCTATTAAAATATTCTTGGTAATTGCACGGTGCACGTGATCCTTGGGCCCACTCTCTAACATGATATCGAGTGCTATGCCTCTATACGGTGCTAGAAACCCTTGACCATTTGTGTAACCAATATCAACTAAATAGTAATTACCTATAGACAAGTAATGCAAACAGCATAAGCTTAACTATCGTGAACTCAAGCTATATGTATAGTCTTAACTCCAAAGATGGCATAATTACCGTGGGGTATCTTAAGACTATTACGACTAGTTATTGCATCTCGAAGTACCCGTGAATCAGATGCCGATCCCTCCCATCCACTGAGTACATAAACAAAACCCATCTTCCGGTTACACACTCCTAAGACGTTGGTGCAGATTTTACCCTTTCTTATTTGGTATCTTGCCTTCTTAGACTCGGGGACTGTCATCTCTATATAAGTGCCATCTAATGCTCCCAAGCAACCCTATCATCCATAGAAATTTATGATACTCAGATATAAAATCCTTCAGGCAAATATGAATCATACACAATATCGAGTAAGCTCTACCTTAAACCTTCTCCATGTGGGGTCAAGACAATCCTCTTCAACTAGTATAGCTTTGGCAAATAAAATGCTTTGAATACGTATTACAGTCTTCAAAACTTTATTAAAATACTTACTAACTGTCTTTCTGGACCTACAAAATCTAACCTGCAGACTACGATTTTTTTTGTGATGTGCTAAGATAATTAAGAAAGTCGCAACCTGCTCCGACAGGCTTACATGACCATCCTCTTTAAGTCCTCCTTGAACTTGGAGCAACTCACACAAATTAGTAAAGGCATTTGTGTTCATTCTCAACTCCCAAACACAATTCCTATCACCCTCACCAACAATACGCTCTAAAGCCTCACGTCTAATTCTACTATTCATTCCTCCGCCTAATGACAGTTGGCCACTAGTTCTATCCCTAAAGTACACAAATAGCGTAAGCACAAAGAACAACATCAAAACTTCATGCGATCTCATCTCTTCATAAAAATACACGCATCGCTTAATAATCTCCGACCGCTCCATTTCTTCCTAGCAAAGTCATTACATTAAAAAACGCATAAACATTCAAATAAATCTAAGACTTCTTGATGCAAAATCTGCTATATCTTCTTAGAACCAAAAACAAGATCAAGAAACTGGAACCAAAAGACAGTCAACACTGTTTACTTCTCAATTTTAATTTAGTTTCAATTAGAAATCAAAATAGGAAATACAATAGAAACACACATTAAATGAAAATATCGATTTTTTTCTCTTATTTCATATACTGAAAGTGACTTTTTCAGGTATTTTAAGCAAATCAAAGTCTTCTAAAAGTTGTTGTGGTTTAGATTGAAAGAGTTGTGTTAAGAGTTATTACTTCGAACCATCCATGATTATCATACAAACTATATTAATGTTGTTGAGGTTATTCATCCTAAGAAGTTAAACAAGAAAACATGAAAAGGCTATTAGAGTTGTGCAAATTCTGAAAAAAAATAGGTGGAGTTATACTAACTAACAAGGTCTTAACAAGTCGCGTAACTAAAAAGAGAAAAGTTAATTAGACTTGTGCAAATTAAATAATTCTAATGAACTTAATAATCATTAATTTTAAAAATTCAATAGACTCAAGACTATCTTACCATTTACCCTTTAAGCTAAAATAAAAATTCTACTTCATTTGACAAGAGAGGGGTTTAGTAAAGATAACAACAACTTAGCCAACTCCTGAAATATGTTAAATTTGCAAAATTGATCCTGATTAACATGTTCCCCTAACAAAGTGCAACCCAATTTCAAATAAAGTGCTTGGTGCAGTTATATAAAATTTTATTAGCTATAGTTGAATATCAAAATATATTACTAGAGTGCCACTATTCTTTAAACTACAACTAAGCTACCAAATTTTTCATTCACACGATTTCAAAAATCACTGTGAGTTAGCTGGTTATAGCCACAACAATACATTTACAAAACAATTTACATAATTTCACATTAAACAGACGTAAATTTTGCAAAAAGAGCATCAAAAGTTCAAAATCAAAAGCTGCATAAACAAGAATTTCAAAAAAATAAAGCATGACCAAAACCAATTCATAAGAAGCACAACACAAACAAAATTAATGAAACAAGACATGAGAACATATAATCAAATCCACAGAAGCTATATACACATCTATACATTAGAACAATGAACCAAATCACATTGAAGAGAGAAAAAGAAAGATTCTTTCTATGCATCTAGTAGAACAAAGAACCAAATCCACAGAATGTTAGTCGCGACATAAAAAAACGAACAAAATCAGTAAAGAAATTTGGCCACAACTAACCTAGGTTACACAAGCTATGACGATGACAAGGAAGTTGTTGAACTCGATAGCAACATGGAGACTCTTTCAACTGGGTTCCTCGAACGTTGCCCTGTGAAGGAGAAAATGAAGACTCATGAGAACACGCGGCCTAGGAAGACGAACTTCGATGGCGACTCACTTACCGTGTGGTGGTTACAACGGCGGCGACGAGGTGGCTATTCTGACACTGGCGATATAGAGGCTGCAACCTAGACTTCGAAGAACAAATGAGAAGATGGAGTGAGGGGGCTGCTAACACCGAAGTTCTAATCTAAAGAAAGGGTAAAGTTGACATTAGTTAATTAGAATAGGGGTATTTTAGGTACAAAATATTATTAAAATTTCTGTCTCTGTCTTTAAAAATCTCAGTCTCCAATGTCCCTACTTTTTGAAAGTACTAAAATACTAAAATTTTGGAGACAGAAACACAAATTTAAATACCAACAAACATAATACTGAGTTCTTGTCCCCGAGTCTCAGTTCTAATCTTTGCAAACAAACGCTACCTTTTAAACTGTTGTTCACTATATACATTGTTTCATATACTTTTCCTTTTAAATTTTAATCACTATCATCACCATATCTCCTTTGCCGCACAACACGTCGGCGCCATCTCCTTTTCTTCCTTCCACTACCCGAAATATCATTATTGTCCATTACATTGTTGTAATAAGACATACAAAAATAATAGATTGAAAAACCGTGGACATATTCAAATCCTAACGATGAAGGGTGATGAAGGGTACTATTTTAATGAAGTTGAATTTGGCGTGATATGAATAGGATTAGCTCCCTTGCAAATCTGGGAGACACACATGAAAGATTTTCATTGAGCTTTAATTAGCTTCGTATCATCAATCAGTACATAGAGCATTTCTAAGTTGTTTGCTATTGTTAGCACAATATGGTTGTTGTGGTGGTTAGGGTGAAAAAGGAGGTGGAGGAAGTAGGTGACAATGATGAATAAGAAAGGGTTTATGGAGGACTAGTGAAGAAAAGTTGGGAAGGAAAGCAAAGAGGAAGAAGAAAGTTGAGGAAAATAAAAATGGTATTATTGAAATAAAAATTGTTAATGACGTTGACATAAATTAAATAGTAAGAGTAATTTTAAAATTTTCAAAAATTTAATAGACAAATCACCATTTTAGAATAATAATAATAATAATAATAATAATAATAATAATAATAATAACAAAATTCATTTGATTAACTTTTCATATTCGACTAAGTTTTTTAGATATTGGTAAAATTTTAGTGTAATAATAATTCACATAAAACATATACTAAAAAATATATTATATATTTTTAATATTAAATATAAATTCAATACCTAACTTTGGTTAACATTTAAAAAAATATATGTCGATATTCCAGTGACAATTATTTTGTCTACAAGCACATTCGTCGGATCTAAAAGAAGAGCCAGGTGTCAGTCATCGGGAGCACCACGTGTTACCGGAAAGATCCCAACCAAAAACACTCGAACCAGCTGTGGCTAAAGAAGCTCGACAAAACAGAACATGAAATAGTGAGGGGCAATCGTCGTAATTAGCTACAAATCCGAGGCCATTTAAGTGACCTCTATGATGCACACAATGACAGCGACGCGCAGATAAAAAGAGGGAAGAGAACCAAAAACGCCATCCAAACAGCACCTTCTCTTTCTTTCTCTCTCTTTTAAAAGACACCTTGTGGTTTTTCTCTGCCCTTTTGTGCTCTCTCTCTCTTCGTCTTCGTTATCGTGCGCTTCTTCTTGTTCTCTCTATTTCTCTCTCTCTTCGCTTTCGAGACAATCTCATCCTCACAGTTTTTCGCGTTTCGATCTCAACACTGTGAGTTGCCGACTCCTCAATCCCTAACCCTAATTTCTCTTTTCTTTCCTAATTGGAACAGAGAAGAGAAGATGCATCTTCTCTTAGATCCCTAATTGGTTTTTCTGATTAATCAAATTAGCCCTCGCTATTGACGTCATGGAATTCTGTTTTCATTCGCCTGTTTTCTGATTTCAATTTTTTGGAGCTCGTCTTTTCGGTTTTGCTTTACATGTTGGATATTTTGTTCTCATTGATTATCGTTCTTTATTGTTATTTAATCCGATTTTATGTGTTTTGATGGGTTGTCCAGTTGATCTGTTCCGTACTTGTGTTTGATTCATTAAAGATCTTTTTGGCAATGATTTGTTAATTGAATCTTATGGAGTCCAAAGATTGTGTGGGTGGGTTAGGGGTTTATATGGATTCTGAACTCGCTTTATTTCTTTAATAATTTTTTAATGTCGATTTATTATATCATATTTTGCCTTATGTCCGGTGCTCAGATTTTTGAGCGGTGGTTGTTGGTTACTGTGTTTCTGAAGTGTATGCCTTAGTGTGTAGAGACACTGTGAACTTTGAATTTTGGTCGTTATATTGATTGGTGTATGATGATTAAGTTGTGCTTCGATTGATCTTTTTTTTTTTTCTTTTTTTTTTGGGGGGGGGGGTGATTCATGTGTCCTATTTTCTTTGAGCTCACTGGGTGTGGATTTATTTTTTCTTTTTGTCATTTCTCTCTTCAATTTTTTGGGCTATTAGAAGAATGTTCTGCTAAAGTTTATGACGAAAATTATTTATTATTGATATAATGATATAATTATGTTTAGTTGACTAACTTGGGCCTTATGGCTTATCCTCTTTACATTCAGAGCCATCATGAGTGACGAAGGAGAAAGGACTTGTCCTCTCTGTGCTGAAGAGATGGATTTGACCGATCAGCAGTTGAAGCCATGCAAATGTGGTTATGAGGTTTGACCCTATATAATATCTTATGGTCTTGAAATGATTAGGAAGCTTTTATAGTGACATTTATTTATTTCAGAAGAAAACAGCGTTTTATATTCATCTTGTAAAGGCTACTTGATTTCCTTGTCAGTTTAGTTACTTATTTATTGTATACAACATTTCGTTAATCTTGATATTTGAACAATTGTTATTTTTTAAGCTTCAAGTTTTAGCCGTTATTACGCTGAATTTATTTGGCTTGAGATCTTTTGAGTTGGCATTTGTTGTTGATATTTTTTTGTTATTAAATTTGCGGCATGACTGGCGTGTTTCTATATTAGTTTGTACTGTTGTGATTGTTTCCTGCTCCTTCCCTTTCCCCATCTTCTCTCATTGTTGTACCAAAACGTGAAAGTGATAGAAGAGAAGGGATGGAGGGAGTTTCAACTTCGGTGAGGCTAAAAATGGTGGTTAAAACACAGTATGCCTTCTTTTTCTCTCAAATCAATTCAACTTGTACTTGTGATATACGAGATGCTGTCTATGTTTGGTTTCCTGATTATATGTCTTTATCACAAGATTCATTCCAATGAATGTCAGTTTAATCTCTCCTTAATTTTGTAGATATGTGTCTGGTGCTGGCATCACATAATGGACATGGCTGAAAAGGATGACACAGAGGGTCGATGCCCTGCATGTCGTTCCCCTTATGATAAGGAAAAGATTGTTGGGATGGCTGCAAACTGTGAGAGGTTGTTATGTTAACCATATATTTCTGTATTCTTGGAAACGTTATGTTGATTCCCTAAGCAATTTTCATTCCCTAGCATGGTTTGTCAAAATAATTTATTTCAACAAGATATATTTTAGGAGATCTCAACTTATGTTTCACGTGGAACAACTGATAATGTCAGACAAAGAAGTTTTCGTTATTAGTTTTTTAACATTCCAAGCTATTAGAAAGTGAAACTAGCCCTTCACCATTTTTGTTTTGCTTATAGATTGGTGAATGAGATTCATATGGAGAAAAAGATGAAGAATCAGAAAGCAAAGACTAAATCTTCTGATGGCAGGAAGCAGCTCAGTAGCGTGCGAGTGATTCAGCGCAACCTTGTTTACATAGTTGGGTTGCCTCTCAACTTGGCAGATGAAGAAGTAAAATTTTTACCTTCTCATTGCTTGAGTACCTGATTGGTGCCTTTTCTAATTCAGAATATTTCATCCTTGATTTTCAGTCCTTTCCATGATTGAATTTCCTTTTTATTTTAATCACCATTTATGCAGCTTCTCCAGCGCCGAGAATATTTTGGTCAGTACGGGAAGGTCTTAAAAGTGTCGATGTCGCGGACAGCTGCTGGTGTCATTCAGCAGTTTCCAAATGAGACATGCAGTGTGTAAGTTATTTTATTGTGTGGTTTAGTTTTCTCCTCACTGGCATTATGGTTTTCTCGGTTACCTTGCCGTGTTTTGTTATGCGTTGTTTTGGGTTATTGAACAATTCTTACAACCAACAAAATGATTTCAACAAGTTATAGGTAGCATGGACTTAAAAAAGGTGGCAGCATATTTGTGGCCCTTTCTTTGATATATTCTGTCCGTCTGTACAAACATGTTTAATTACTTTAATGGGCAGTTCCTAATTGGATGTTTTGTTTCAGATATATTACTTATTCAAAGGAGGAAGAAGCAATTCGCTGTATTCAAAATGTACATGGATTTGTTTTGGAGGGTAGACCTCTAAGGTACAAAAAACATACATATTTATCTTTTTTGGTTTGCATATGGCATGTATGACCCAAAGTCTTGGTTAACAATTATATTCGCCTTTAAACTCATTTTCAGGGCTTGTTTTGGGACCACAAAATATTGTCATGCATGGCTCCGAAATGCGGTATGAAAGATACTGTGTTTGCAGTTTTTTAAATTGTGCCTTAATTGAATATGCTTTTAATTGGGGATATATCTCTATAACCAGCCTTGCAGCAATCCTGATTGTTTATATCTACATGAGGTTGGCTCTCAAGAAGATAGTTTTACAAAAGATGAAATAATTTCAGCATACACCAGGTACTTTTTTATAACTTCTTTTCAAAACTTTTCGGTTAAAAATAACATCTATCATTTGTTGATATTCAGCAATTTTTTTATCATGATGATTTTTTTCTTTAGTAAAGTCAATTAGATCATTTGTTATGTATTTGGGGGTTCATTTTACATATCTCTTTTTTTGAATCTTGAACTGAATGTAGTGCTTTTATATAATTGTTTGTTGACTTGCTCTCTTGTTTTGAAGAAGTCGAGTTCAGCAAATCACTGGTGCCACAAACAACACGCAAAGGAGGACGGGGAGTATATTACCTCCACCGTTTGATGATGGCATGAATAACTCCTCGGCAAAGCCTATTGTTAAAAATGCTTCAAGTGTAAGATTTTCTCCTGTTGTGTACTATTGCCTCTTTTTGGGATTATCTTTCGATATGTTGTCTGTTCATCTTTTAGCAATTGCTAAACTACTTGTGAAGTGTATTTGTGCAGCCATCAGTTGAATAGGAATAAACTGACATTTTCTATTTAATGATGAATCAGAACTCTGTATGCACGGTAAGAGGTTCACCTCCTAATGGATTTTGTGGGAGACCTGGAGCTCTTCCTTCTAGTTCTTCATGGTATGGTAATATGTGGTATATATACTTTGAAAGGTGAATTATCATGAGATAATTGTGTCCAACATATATTTTGTTTTTTCCTAGGGGAACCCAAACTACAAATTGTCAGCCCTCTGTGGGAGGTCAATCATGTCAAAATGGACCATCCAAGGCAAAACCTGATACAGTTGGCAGCTCACTACCTTTTTCTGCTGCTGTTGTTGGTACAGTTCAGGCTTCTGCATTGCATTGTGATGTGACAAAAAGGCCACCATCAGGTGATGGGAGTCATGGTATGCCTAGAGTGAAAAATGGGCTGTTGAAACCCATGAAACAATACAATAGTGTCGACATTGTGGCTAGTACAGGTGATAAAACTTTGGCTTCGGACATTTCTCCCGTGCCTACAAAATTGAATAGCCAGTTGTCTTCTCTGACTTCTCAAGATAGTGATAGAGGTAGTTGTACTACACTAAACACCGTAAATTCCACTTACATCACTGGACAATCATGCAGCTCTGGTCCTGAGGAAGCAGTTACTGCTACCAATGAAGAGATTCAGAATTTGTCCTGTGAGTTATCCTCCATTGACATTGATGGAGATGCTGCAAAAGAAAATTCCAGCATAACCAAACCTAGTAGCCCGCCTTCTGATTTCTTGATTAAATCTCCTGAAATTCAACGAACACAGCAAAATGTTGACAAATTTAGAGATTTAATAACTTCAAATGAGGCTGGTAAAGGTGCTAGCTCAGATAATGGGGTTTGTAGTTCAAGGGAACATTTAGATTGGAGATTGGATTCTCATTCACAATTAGTTTCAGATAGTGTTGAAGATGATGTAGCATCTTTTGATAATCAAAGACTTAAGGATCCAGAAGTTGTTTGCCGATCTTATTTGCCAAAGTCAACCAGTTTCCTTCATGTATCAAGCCATTCTAGCCCTCATCTTCAGCAGCTTGGTGAATCATGTACTGGTGCAAATGCTGGTTCTGTGTCAGCTAATGAAAGAGATAGGAATGAATATCTTTCAAATTCCTCTGTATATAGTGGATACCCTGAAAAATTGGTCAGCAGCAGTTCTTATGGTTTGCTTGATGAAAGGAACAGACAAAGCATTGGAAGATTAGTTAGTGAAGCAGTTAATACTGGACGAGATTGTGCTATTGATAAGGGTGAGAGTAGTATAATTTCAAATATATTGTCTATGGACTTGGATCCATGGGATGATTCAATGACATCACCACATAATTTAGCTAAGTTGTTGGGTGACAACACTGAAAACCAGTCTGGTTCGATGAAGAAATCTAGCTCCTGGAAAGTTCAAAGTAATAATCAATCTAGATTCTCTTTTGCGAGGCAGGAGGAATCCAAATTTCAATCCCATGATGTGCATCCATCTTATGGTGTGAGCCAACCACAGCTAAAGACGTCCTCTGTCATCCATGATTTTGTGGAAGGAGATTACTATATGGATAAATTGGGCATAGCAAATGGTTTTTCCACAAGTAATTTCGAGGATGCTGAAAATATCAGCAGTGGTCATTTTCTTCACTCTAATAACAAGCTTTCAGGTGGTTATAAAAATAACTTCCCTTAAACTGACTGCACTACTCTTACATGCCATTTTGGGCCATTTTGCTTTAACATTTAGGAAGATGCATTTTCAAAATTTGTATTGAGTTCTTTTCTGGCAGATATTGGTTTTGTTATATCCTCTATGTCACACACACCACTTCTTTTCGCCCTTTTGCTTGGTACTATCATCACTTCTGTGATTTTATTAGTTTGTACTGGATATTGATGTGTATGTTAGAATAATTTTGACGTTCTATTTTGTCCTGCAAAGCTGATTCGTCTTTGCTTTTGATGGGTTGCTAGATGGAAAAAAGAATTTTGTATGTCATCCATGATTTTCATTTTGCTCAGGCTAAATGCCAATTGCTTATATACATACCAACCAAGATTACATTTCAAATTTGTATTGTTTTAAGTTGATCACTGATTTGAATGAAAATCATATCACTTGCTCATAATATTATAGCAAATGTTAGCTGTTTCTAGGCTTTGTATAATCTTACACCATGCCTCCTTTGTATTACAGCTGTTTCAAGAGCACAGGTTTCAGCCCCACCAGGATTTTCAGTTCCAAGCAGGCCGCCACCACCGGGCTTTTCTTCTCATGAGAGAGTGGAGCCGGCTTATGACTCGATGCCTGGTTAGTTATGATGTCTCTTGACTTGCCCTTTTTTGAAATCATTTATTGGCTGGTAATGAATGTTCTTATTTTTGACAGGGAATTCATTGCTTGACCATTCCTCCTTTTTGAGAAATTCATATCAAACACCCCCAACTGGAAATATCGGTGGTGCAGGGGATATTGAATTTATGGACCCTGCTATTTTGGCTGTTGGTAAAGGGAGATTTCAAGGTGCACTAAACACCCCAGCACTTGACATGCGATCTAATCTCATGCCACAGTTAAATTACTTCGATAATAATGAGGCCAGACTTCAATTATTGATGCAAAGATCTCTCTCACAGCCTCAACAGAATCTTCGATTTCCGGATATTGGGAATACCTTTTCTCAGCTTGGAGATTCTTATGGTATATCTTCAAGGTTAGACCAATCCCAGGTCAGTAATATTTCCCCATACCCTCAGATGTCTCTGCAGCAATCTACGAATGCAGTCATGTCAAATGGCCAGTGGGATGGGTGGAATGAGATGCAAAGTGGAAATAATCTAGGCGTGGCTGAACTTTTGAGAAATGAAAGATTTGGATTCAATAAATTTTACTCGGGATATGATGATTCAAAATATCGGATGCCAAATTCTGGTGATCTGTACAATAGAACATTTGGGATGTGACCTTGCGAGCCTATGTATTCTCTTATTGTTGGCATTGGTGAAGCTGTGCAGAATTGGACAGAACAGTTTTTGTGTCACGGAGATGAGACTGACTCCGGATTGGTGTAATGCTGTATTGGGCTACCTAGTGATGAAATTCCCAAGAAGCATTAATCTATAGCTGCAGTTGGTAATTATTGATCTTCTGTTCTCTTGATTCAGTCTTTATGGTTTAATTGGTTTATATCACATTAGCACTTTGCCGGTGCATATGACAATGAAATTAAGTGCCTTTTTTTAAGCCTTAATGAAGGGGTATAATGTTATCGTCATATAAACATTGTCTTGTTCTGTAACTATTCCCTCATGTTCCCCTTTTTCTAATCCATTCCAGTTCTGGATTTGCGGACGGGAGCTGTGCTGGTGTTTTCAAGACGTCAACCATCAATGCTAATGACTAATGTGATCAAACTGCCGGTGCTAGCAGGTAGATCTTAGTTGAGTGTTTTCCCTTCGGAGGGTGAGAACTTGTTGGTTCAAAAAAAATCACATAGTTTAAGTCACATTTATTGTTGTATTTTTCCGTATCGTTTAACCTCCCTTGTGGGTATGTGGTGTAATACTGTGGCATGTCCGGCAAAGCCAATTGGCTCCTTTCCTTTTTTTCCCCCTTAAAAAAATCTCCAAGCTCTCTCTCTCTCTCTCTCTCTCTCTCTCTCTCTCTCTCTCTCTCTCTCTCTCTCTCTCTACTTTTGTTTGGGTTGATGGTTTTGAGAATGAATGGGAGCCCGTGGTAATGTTATGAGCTTCCTTTGTTTGCTATTAAATTTTACTCCACTCCATTTCACCAGTTAAATTCTTTTCCACTTCTCTCCTTTATCTTAAATCCTAACAAATAACAATGCCTACAAGTTGATCTCCCGAATTTGTTACAATGTGCATATTATCTCCAAAACTGTTTAGCAAGACACTTAATATTTTAATGCTTATTTTAACAATTGATGGGAGAGTGTTGCCGCATATTATTTGTTACAGTTTCGTTGGTTGATTTGCATTTTCTGAAAAATAATAAGTTTTTAAGTTTAGGTAGATAAAGTGGTGTTAATTTTATTCGTAATGAGCAAAGCTGTGATGAGCATAACTTACCTAGCTTATTTATCAAAAAACACAAATAACATTAGGTGTACTCGAATATTGTGGCATAACAAGAACACAAGGGATAGGATTATGGATTTGAACTCTCCCTGTCTAAATGAACGCATCTCTAGCTTGCCCCCTTAATGTATATATTGCAAAGGTGGATGAAGCTAGGAAGAAGAGGAAGCAGAGGTGGCAGATATTGGATGGTTGATGGGAGGGAGAGGATGAGAGGAGGGAGCTGGGTAGAGGAAGAGTAGGTGGCAACCCAAAAGTGCCAATGCCTGTAGGGATGAAGGCAGCAGTGGCATCATCCTCGCCTCTACAGAATGGCGGTCTTCACCCCTCTCACAATAGCGACTCTGATCCAGACTAGTACAAAGCACACAATAGTGTTGGGCTTCACCGATGCTGTTGGTGGAGGTCACATTGGTTGTCACGCTCAAAGCTGAAAATCTCAGCAACACTCAACGAGAAATCATCATGGGTTTCATGGTAGTTTTAGACTTTAAGCAACTAAAGGGATAAATAAAAAATAGAGTAATTTAAGGGGCATAATAGAAATATAACCCATGATAGTTTTAGACTTTAAGCAACTAAAGGGATAAATAAAAAATAGAGTAATTAAGGGGCTTAGTAGAAATATATTCATTTAGAGGGGTTAGAATGAAATCTTCATAAACCTAAAATTGTGTGCATCCAAACAAAGTTATCCCTAATATATGTGACTAAAGTTTGGTGTATTATGTGATATTTCAATAATAATAATAATAATCATTGAAAGTATAGGGGCAATTGCCATAAATAAAATAAATAGAAAAAAGTGTTACGCAAATACAACCATCAGAAAAACCAGACGCAAATGCAACAAATCTAATTATATGTAATCCGCGACACCCTAACGCGGTTTCTAATTACACGTAATCTGCGACAGGCGGATTACGTTCAAACGCAGCTGAAGATATAGGTCCAAAGTGTATTTCGTGAGACCCTGTAGCGGATTATGAAGGGAGTGATTCACTATAAAAACTGCGTAAGTGTATAGCGGATTTCATTTCATGAGTGTTGATAGTGACTTAGAGAGAGAAAGTAGAGAGAAGTTAGAGAAAAAAGGTTGGATTTATGGTGAGTTTCTTGGAGTAGTTCCATTAAGTGGAACTATGGAAGATGAAAGGCGCTTGTACCGACTCAACAGCGTTGTTCACATAGCCGGAACCATTAATGAAAAAGTAAGTCTCTTTATTCTCTTTGAGGTGGATAATATCTGAATATTTTATTTAATCTTAAGGAAGTTATTTATTAATTAGGAAAATAGAACCTTAGTTTAGTTTAGGGTTTGAAAATTAAAATTTAAAATTTAAATTTAAATGTAGAAAATTTGAAGTTAGATATTTAGAAATTAAGATTGGAATTTGAAATGTAGGATTTATGGCTTCTTGTTAGTTTTGCAATAATTATCTAAAGTTGGAAATTTGAAACCTGATTTTTTGGAGGTGTATGGTTTACTAATAGAAATTTAAGATTTACAAGTTGATTTAATTTTGTGATGTTTGTTGTCCTGAAGTTGATTTAAAACCTAGGTAGTTTATGTCTTGAAACATAAATTATGGTTTGGTGATGTCAGTATTAGAAATTAATCGGCTGTTCTTTATTTTTGAATATGCAGCCAACTCGATGTATTTATAGCGTTCGCAGGCAATAGAATATGCCGTTACATGATAGGATCATGCCTTATTTGGAGAGGGCTGGGTTGTACCACTTGGCTAGGCTGAACGCGCATTGGTTCTGGTTGGATGAGCCTCTGGTCAGCGCATTTATTGAGAGGTGGCGGCCTGAGACCCACACTTTCCATATGCCGTTCGGAGAGTGTACTGTCACGCTCCAGGATGTGGCATATCAGTTGGGGCTGCCCGTAGATGAACAACCTGTTTCTGGGTGCATGACTGACTTCCACTTGCATATTGAGGGTGACAGACCGGCGTGGGGGGGGGGGGACTTGGTTTGGCATGGGGGGACGCCGCCATCTGCATTTGGAGTGAGTCTATAGGATGCTCCACCTGGAGATCAGCGAGCGACCAGAGTTAGGCGTCCGACTCAATGTGACACAGGTTCGCACCTATTTGGTCCATTTGGGGACGATCATGATGATGGTGGTGACCAACAGTAGCGCCCCTTGTGTTAGTTCCAACCGTTATATTTGTATAAAATATGACTTATTTATTTTCTGTTAGTGTTAATGGCTTGTGACTATTATATTTGTATGACTTATGTAGTAATTTATTTTGTGTTAGTGTTAATGACTTGTGGCTATTATATTTTCTATGGCTTCATATATTTGTACGACGCTTATGACTTATTACTTATGACGAGTATATTTGTATGACTTCGTACATTTTACATCATGGGTTGTTACTATTATACTGGTATTCATGAATTTGTTCCAAAGTTTCAGGTCCTTCATAATCCACTATAGGGTCTTTCGCGAAATACAGGGCCTATATCTTCATAAACCGTTACAGGGTGTAGCGGTTTATGTGTTCGCAGCGTTTGAACGTAATCCGCGACAAGATCTAGTGGATTACGTGTAATTAGAAACCGCGTTAGAGTGTCACAAATTATATATAATTAAGTTTATTGCATTTGCGTCTGATTTTTCTAATTGTTGTATTTTTTTATTTTATTTATGTAAATTGCCCAAAGTATAGGGACTCTAATAATCATAATAACAACTAATACTGAGATAAATGTATGTTATAATTGGAAGACTCAACTCGAGTCATTATTTAGTCCTATGTACTTCTATTTGATTATTCTATTGGTCTTTTTATTTTTACTGTTTTTAATTAGGCTTATATATATATATATATATATATATATATATATATATATATATATAATTGAGTCTCTACTTTATTTTTAATTTTGTAATTAGATATTTTATAATGTAAAAAATGTTAGAGTTAAGTAAATATTTCTTCTCAAATTGAAAGTATTGACAAATAAAAACCTAATTAGATTTTTTGTCACATATTTTTTGGACGAAATATTTTGTTTATTTTAATATTTTTGACATAAAAATAATCTAATTATAAAATTAAAGTAGTGTAGGGATCTAATTGAATATATATATATATTAGAGAGAGAGAGATATCTAATTGCAAATTTGGTCAAACTATAGGAACTAATAGAGTAATTAAATATAAAAATAGAGTAAAATTTCTTATTGGCCCCTATCCTTTTTAAATTTAAACAACTTGCACCTTAACGATTAAAAAATGACAATCCGCTTCTTATACCTCTTTTTCACTAAGGGGCGGGTTGTCCTTTTTTAATATGCAAATGCAAATTATTTAAATTAAAAAAAGACAAGGGACGAAAAAGATTTTACTCTAAAAAATATTGCACGTAACTAAGGTAGAGAAAATCGAGATTTTATGTGAAATCGAAAAAAAAAATTAAGTACGTAAAACATAAAATCTTAATATTTAAATCGTAAAATCGTCAGACCTAGTATAAATTTCGTAAAATTGATTAACTCATTTAAAATCATAATATCAAAAAATTTTAAGAGTTAAATCGAAATTTTAGCTACCATGCACGCAACTATGCTCGACTTCGAGAAAGCATTTAAAACTAAATAATCAGACTGAAGAACTAACAGGTATAAAAACATGGTAGCTACTAGCTAGCAACCATAGTTGATTGCCCCTTCAGTCGAAACATGTTATGATTTAGTTACCCTGTCAAGTCTCAGAACTTGCCTCATCCTAACCTTGATGTTTCATTGTTTTGTTAGAAAAAAAAAAGGTGTTTTTTTTTTTTTTTTTTTTCGCGATGGCTTAAATGTCTTGAGATTTTCTTGGTCCTAATGGTTAGAATAAATTGTGTTAATAGGCAACTACCATGCGCAAATTTTATGGAATATTTGGAATGGTATGTAATATCGTTGTCGGGATGGATTCTAACAATATATTGGAAGTGGGACTGAAAGCATCACATTGTGATGATTGGGCATGGGATTTTGTCATTGGCAAAAAGAATTAGCAGGTTCAATATATATAACACATCCTACTACGGTTAAACAATGCATAACACAAATTACTTAACAACATAGCCTTTATATTGATAGCAGAAAATTGAATTGTGATTTGAGTTTATTTGTCGTTAATTGTCATAATCTTCTTTGGATGTGATTGGTGAATAATGAGCTATAGACAAAATATAAATTGGGGAAAAAAAGTTAGTATCGACTAGGGGTGCACATGATCCGGCCCGGTTCGAAGGTCTGGCCCAGTCTCAAATATTTTAGGGGCTAATTTGGTGTGATTTCATTGGGTTTAGAATCGGGTAAAGGTCTCAAAAATAGACCCGGTTATTATTTTGGGTCGGGTCCGTGCCATATCTCGGGTCACCCGAAGTCGGTCCGGTGGCCCGGTCATCATACACAATTAATATTTTGTGTTATTAGTGATGGATCATGACTATTCTTATGTGGAATTTAAGTATTGTAAACCTTAATATTTTGTGTTATTAGTCATTATAAGACTATAAGTTAATGTTTTATGTTTAGAATGCATAAGACTTTAGACTAATGCATAATATTGTGTTATTTGTATTGATTTAAATATTTGGTATTATTAGACAATATTAGGATTGATTGTGGTTATACTTTAGTATTGAATGTGGTTATGCTTTAATTTTGAAGAAGGGTTGGTTCTTGTTATATTTTTCTAAGTGAATTTTACTATGTTAAATAATGGTTGGAGTATTAGAAATTTGGATATTTTTACATGCTAGCTTACAAGAAGGTATCAACGTAATGTAATATTAACGGTCCGGTTTTCACCCGGTATAATTGTGGCCCGAAAATATATTGGTTTCATCGGATCTAGAGTCGGATTCGGGTCTAATTTAGACCCGATGTATATTTCGAGTCAGATCTGGGTCACATCAAACCCAGTTTTACCCGGCTCATGTGCACCTCTAGTATCGTCGAATGGGGTTGGGTGACAGGTATTCAACTGTTTTTAAATATAACGTTTTTTTATGTTAATTTATTTATTATTTATGGAGTTGGGTTGCTTATTTAAAATGCCTCATTTTATTTTGGTTTTGTGATGGGTATAGCCAAACTTTTGAAATTTATATGGTAAAATATGCTTTTGTTCTTAATGTTTTTGAAATTTTTTAAAATTATTTCTAACGTTTAGTTTAATTTGATTTAATTTTGTCTTTTAACATTTAAAAGAGTTTTAATTTTATTCTTTATCGTAAAATTTCCATCTCGAATTCGCCACCCTCGTCCTCCCTTCAGCCTCCGATTTGCCCTCATCCACCCTTCTCATTCCGTTTCTAGTTGTGCCTCATCTCTCTCCTCCTTCTGTTTTCTATTTCTCTTGTCAAGCTTGTTTATTTTTGAAAAAAAAAAAATACTTGTTATTGTGCGTGAGAGTGGAGATTTAGTAGTTGCTATTGTGATGGGGTTGAGTTTGATGGTGAGTGAAAAATAGTGGTGTGATGGTAGTGGTGAACTATCCATAAATTACTTGATACTTACTCTTTAATATATAATATCTTTTTGGTGTCTCTTTAATGTATAATAATATAATATATATGTTCTCTTTCTATTTGTCTCACTTATTCTTTATTTTTGGTTGTCTCCTACTTTAATATTTAAATTTTTTATTCTATTTTATCTTTAGATTATGTTATATATTAATAAATATTCAATTTTTAGGTGTATAAATAATTTATGATAAAAACTCATATATAATTGTTTTTATATAAAATTATTAATTAAAAATTATTAAATAATTTAATATATTTGACTAAATTATTATTTAATATCTTTCTAACAATTAACTTCATATAAAATAATTGCACGTGAGTGTCTTAATTTATAATTTATATGTAGTCTAAGTGGCTGATAACAATTTGCTTGCTATTGTAGGACTAAGTCACAAATTAATGAAGACTTGAATAATTTCAAGACACTCTTAGATTTTCTGGTACTTTTAATTATTATTATTATTTTAGTTATTCACAGTATTTTTTGATTCAAAAGATCCAAAACTAATTCGTTACAGATTTGAGTTTTATGCCAATTATTATTTTGTTTTTTTGTTTTTGGTCATACCAGAGTTACTAGTCCTTTTAAAGGATACAGTGTGACGTTACACGTTAGTGGGATGGTAAGCCACCTAAAGAGGGTTTTTATTTTTTATTTTTTTGGGTATAAGCCACCTAAAGTTTTGTTAATAGTAAATGGGATTAAACAAAGGCCTGCTACACACCATGTGGGCTTCCAATACAACCCAATTCGGTGTCATCTTTTTTTTGGTTGCCCATGGTATCCTCAAACCCGACAGGTCAAGAACTAATCCGTCGCGGATCGGAGCTCCATTTAAGGGTCTACCGCTAGCGAATGGGTTGCTGCATGCACAAGACGAAATTCAAACCCCCGACACTTGCTTAAGCGAACGAGTGAACTGACTACTCGACCAACCCAAGTTGGTTATTCGGTGTCATCTTTGGAGCCACGCGTTTGAGGTTCTTCTATTTATTTATTTGGTATAGATTTGTTTTTTAATTTTAAAATGGAGCCGTGGATATTTGCACGCACACACTTTAAATAACTTATTAAATATTTGTTTTCTTTTGCCAAATCTTTTAGACATCATTTTTTATGGATTTGGATCATCTAAATTTTGAATTTCACTTTAAAAAGTAAAGTGTGATCTCTCACCATTTATTTCATAGGTAGGACCAAAAGAAAATATGAAAGAGAAACAATTTAAGAGTAAGAGATCACACTTTATTCTCTAAAGTAAAAATTTAAAATTTAGAAGATTCAAATTTATTTTTTAAATATTATAAAGATTTATTATTCAACCATCTTATGTGTATATTAAAAATTAATTATTAAATGAGTCATTCGTATAAAATATTTATTAGAATATAAAATACACATTAAAAATAAATTAAATAATATATATTTATGTAATGATTGATTTAGTAATTAATTTTTTGTATATATATAATATTTTTATTTATCATTTTAATAATATGACTAATGTACAAAAATCCTTTCAGTAAATTTATTATTAATATATTTAAAGTTCATAATTATCATATATAATAACTTTATACAATTATGCACAAGTAAATTTTTTTGAGTTAAACCCCAAAATGGTCTCTAAGATTGGTGTTATGCACTAAAATCGTCTTTGAGATTTCAATTGCACCAATTACGTCTCTGAAATTGAAAAAAATACACCATATTAGTGAAGGGACTAGTTTGGTGCACGACATTCAATTTTAGGGACTAAAATGAGTCACTTAATGCAAAGTGAGGGACTAATTTGGTGCATATAGAACGATGACATAATGGATAACACGTGGATGAATACTGTTGTGACACGTGACACAAACGAACACAAGGCCAAATAACATTGTGACACGTGGCACAACCATCCATGTCAGCATGCCACGTGTCACTTACAGTCTACGTCATCATGCCATGTCATCACGTCGTTAATGGAAAATAGGTCAGGGACTAATATGGTGCATTTTTTTCAATTTCAGAAACGTAATTGGTGCAATTGAAATCTCAGGAACGATTTTAATGCATAACGCCAATCTTAGGGACTATTTTGGGTTTAACTCAAATTTTTTTAGTAATATAATTTTCCAAAGTGGGTGGATGTAACAGCAGCAAATATTGTGTAATTGGTAGGTGGTGTATGTTGCTAGAAATTCCATCACTGTTAATAGTTGATACCTTTATGCTCCAAAGAAGGAGCAGGAGGAGGAAGGAAGATGCATGATGATGGGATAGAATCTCATCCAAAAATGAACTTAAACCTACTCACAACCATGAAATAAAATATTTAGGATTGATAAAATCAAGATAATGCTTGTGGTTCAAATTGAACTTTGTCTATCATGAAAATGACATTATTTATGAATTTAGATTGGTATCATCAAGTATGGAGGTTGAAGAAGTGGGAGAATAGTTGAATATGGCCACCATTTGGATAGATGCTCACAACGAGAACATATGCAATCATATATGACAACATAAATGAGTGAATGACCAAAAATTCATATTTTACTTGTTTGTAACTCCTTATATTTTAGGAATTAACTTATGAATTTACTAAGTAAAGATACTGAAGTTGCTAAAGATTAAAAACAAATAATCATTTTAAGATAATGAATAAATTGAAAATTTGAAATAATATAATTTTTTTTTATTATGATGTGTATTTATGTCACGTGCCATATTGTAGTAAAAATAAACTATACTTTAAGTTATTTAATTTTTTTTAGCCAAAACTAGAAGTGTAGAGGGAAAATTCTAGAGTGATCAAAATCATAAATCACTACTAATCCATATTAATTAAAAATGATTTAATGTCTTTTTCTTTCAACTACTCTCTGGTGATGATCGTACAGTAACATAAAGCTAGAATTTTGCATGATATGAATTTTTATGTAGTTACGTGACATATATATGTTTGAACTTTAAATGAAGGGTCTATGTGTGTAGTACTTATTTGGAGTTAGTTGGGAGGGAAAACACAAGGGCGGGCTGGTCCCCTACCCAGCAATAGCACTCACACAATAATGGACTCTATTCTGATAAGCCTACCCTAATGGGTGGGGGCCGGAGGCTAAGGGTAACCATCTCCATCCCTTGGTTTTCAAGACACTACCCTCCCATATAAACCTTAACACCTATACCCGTTGACCCAGAAAAAAGAAGACTGTTCTTTTTTTTTTTTCTTTCTATCATTTAACTGTTGCTCAGAAGGTACAACAGAACAGAACAGAACAGAAGAGAGATAATATGTGAGGCATGAGTGTTGAGCAGTAACATCCAATTCCAAAGGTTTGGACCATTTTATTTCCATTGCTGTCAAATCTGAATGAAACTGTACTGCTTGCTACCAGTATAATAACATAGTAACTAGTGCAATCACTTCTGTCACCCATTTGGCGTATTGCTGTAGGACGTGGCCAATCCTTATTTGAACAAAATCGCAGGGTGCCTTATCACAATTTCACAACTCACATCTCATAAGAGTTCAATTTTTATTTTCCTTTAACCTCACTTTCACTTGGATCTGACAGGTACTTTGTCTCCACCACCAACCAGTAACCAAAGTAATTCCCAAAATAAGTTTTAGAGAGAAAAAGAAAGGATAGTTTCTTGCCCGAAATATATGTTAGTGTACTACTACCGGCCTTTAAACCGCTGCATCTGTTTTACTTTTGGTCCTTAGGTTTAGTCGCGAAGGAAAGAGACAGTAACATTGTAACGTTAGGTTCTAGCTCACCTACCGAAACTGATTTAACTGTCATTGTTCTGAAAATAGTACTGAGCTCATCTATGTTATTTGCCAAATCCATATTGGTAGTGAGTACTGCAACATATATGGCAAGCATCATTTACGTACTCTAACTCTAAATCATTTTTTTTGGGGTGCACAAGCAATTACTATAATCTGAAAATTGGTGGGCAACTAGTAACTAGTGCACTCGAATTTACTGTTTTCTTAAATTTTCACAAACAAACAAACAAACAAAAAAAAATCCACAAAGCATACATGCTAAGCTTCTTAGACTACAAACAGTTTAAGCAAGCAGCAACGAACATATTTCAGGTCTTTAGAATACATCAATCAGTAGCCTAATTTCACAAAGAATTTTGAAAGCAAACAAATTCTTATGGTTTTGTCTTCAATCTGTTTTACAGGTGCTAGGGTGGTGCCTGCCGGGGCTTAGCCTGGTAGTAATATTGAGTTGCAGTGCTGATAGGAGCGGCAGATGAAGGAAAACAAAGACTTTGGGGAGTTGAGTTCATGGATTTTGCCGGAAAGATGGCGTTAGATGGAAATGTAGCTGAGATGGAGAATCCTGATGATGCTGCAACAGAGAAAGGAGGCACTGGGGTAGCAGTGATTTGGTTGTGCATTTGCCATGGCCAACCGGGGAGTCCTTTGGAATGATCTATGCTGATCCTATCAGCTCTCTCCTGCCATATATTTCAACATTCCTTTGAAGCCAGGAAACAAAGATTTTTGCCACATATAATAAAGCATGCCATCATGGAATTGATTACACTAGAGAGTTCAATTTCAATGGATGCAGAGTGTTGCAACGTCTGAACCTTCTATGGACAGTTTGCGAAAATATAATGTTGCTGAGCTCTTTATTATTCATCATTTTGTTTATGACTGAACACCAAATAATATTTTCAGGCACTTTTTTTTAACAAAATTGAAATACGAAAATTAAATGATATAAACACACAGATACAATTCCCTTTATATCCAACAAGATCAATTGGCCAAAATTTCACAAAATTCATTACTTATACCTGAACATAAAAATCAACTTCTAACTTTAGGTATCATTCAAACGCATTAATGTGAAGTACTTGAAGGAAATGTGCAATCAACTCCAATTCTAAAACGAGATATCAGATAGCAAATTTACCTGATTGGGAAAGAAACTAGGATTCACGCCATTCCACAGAGAAGGATGCTCTTCAGTTGCAACCAGCCTTTCTGAAGATGGATTACCAATTACTGAATTAACATTGGTTTCCACCTGCAAACAAAGAGAGTCCGACATGTTATGATCACTAGGTAGGACAAAGACGTGAAGAATTAATAGAACTATACAAAAAACCTTCAAAAAGAGAAAGCCATATTTGAATGAAGGCTTGTGAAAGCATAATTTTGAATGAACCTTAAAAAAATGTAGATTTGATGTTCAACTATACCATTGTTCTTCCAGCATGCATGCTGTAAGGGACCCAGGGGAACTGGAGTTGCCCCCTGTTTTCTTTCAGACCATGTCCTGGAGTTGATATGCCCAAATTAAGTTCAAGATTAGGACTGCCACCTGTAGAAAACAAACACAAATTCAATTTTACAGTGACAACATTACTCACTTGTACATTAAGAGGAGCAAAATAGATCATTGTTATACCTTCATTGATGGCTGGAGATTTCATCTCTCCTTCATATGTACTTGGCTCAAAGTTAGTCACTGCTTCCCTTCCATTGCATTTGATAGCAGCCTTGTCATAAGCCCTGAATTCCAGAAAATCAAAAGGGATACACGGGTTGGATTGGAGCGCTAGTGAGCTTGAAAATTCAGGGTAATAAATTCAGTGCAGGTAGAATGTAATTCACGTATCACTAGGACCTTGCAGCTTCTACTTCGCTGTCGAATAGCCCAAGATATATATACCTGCATCATGAAAAGCATCGCAATCTCCATAACCGAAACGCCTTTTACCAATCGTTTCTTTGAAACATGCATACTACAATCTTATACATGTTTCTCCAAAAACGTAAAAAGCGTAAAGACCCATTGAGTACTAGGCTGCAGAAGAAACCAACTCTCTTTGCAGCCAACTACGTACTTGAATTCCCAACATCTAATCCTACAAGCACAATTGATCACTACTTCAATTAATATGAAAAATAACATGTCCTCACTTTTTGCCAAGGAATTGTCCCATTCGAGCCTCCCAACGGCCACACTTGTGGAGTGTCACTCCTCGGTACTTTGAACTCCCCCTTGAGAAACCAGTGCTTTGGCGACGGAGTATGTGCACGAATTCCTCCTTGGATAGATTCTTCGTCTGCTCATTATTAAGAAAATTGTTCAGAAATCTGATGTGATATTATGCACCATCCACTTTCATACTCATCAAGTGCTAGTAGTGAGGTTTCTAACCTGTTTAAGATCGTCCTCGTAATCACTCAGATTGAAATTGATATCAGCTTCAACTCCTCTGAACTTAATAGCAGCTCGATCATAGGCTCTAATTGTTTGAAACCCCAAGTCAAGCAAAGGTAAAATAGCAAATCAAATTCTGAAGTCTCAAAAAGTATAAAGAACCGTTTCCTAAGTTCAATCACCACAAAAAAATCAATCAATCAAAACAAGTGCAACGTTTTATTTACCTAGCAGCAGCATGAGCAGTGTCGAATCCGCCTACAATTTTCAATACCAATTTCGTCAAAAACACGCTAAATATAATGATCATGTAATATAGTTTCAAAATAATAGTAAAATTCACAATAATTATAATAATAAAATGAAATGAAATCCATACCCAAATAAACTTGTTTACCGCAATCCCTACACCACAAAACAAACTTAAAAATGAAAATTAATATAGATACATACATATAAATAATCACATGAAAATCAATATATCCTATCACATAATATTATGTCCTTCCTAGTTGTAATAATTAATCAAGCAAAATCATAACTAAGGAAAAGAAAAACCGCCAGAAATTCACAATTCATATTTGACCATTGAAGATTACGAACCAGATATGCGATTCCCATCGTCCTGTTCTTCTATAGAAGGTGACGCCTCTGTACTGCGAGCTCCGAGACCTTGGTCCTCTTCTACTCTTCTTCGCCGGTTGTTGAACCTGAACCACCTTTACCTCACCGTCCACCACTCCCTGCCGATTGAACGAGAGATCAATCGAGCCGTTCGTTCCTTGAAACTTACTCTTCTGCCAGTTCACGGAATCAACGAAGTTCGCTCCTCCGTTCACCGGAAACAGCTCCTTCGTCACGACGCCGTTGTCGTCCGCTTTCAGGATTCCGAAATTGAAAGTGAGCGCGTTGTCGGTGACGCGCGTAGAGCACGACGAGTCGTCGTTGTTGCTCGAACCGTCGGCATTGACGACGGAGGAGTTCGATGTCCCGGCCGACTCCGTCATTTGGTTCCAGGAACCTTCTGGAAGCTTCTCGCACAGCATCACAACTGCCGAGTCACCGTTCTGAGTCGAATCGTCGCAATCCGCATTTAGATTAAGATCGAACATGATGATAATACGATACGCCTCTTATAAATCTTCAACAACCTAAACCGAACTTAGATTTATTTATTTATTTTTTCTTTCTATTTCTTTATTAGCTTAAAGCAATCAAACTCAGCTAGTTCGTTCTCACTTCGACATCGCCGTCGATTTTCTTCCGATGATTATTCCGACGGCGAAAAATAGATCCGATCAAAGGAAAACAGAAACAAAATATAAAGAAAACAGAATCCTGAGCTGGTTCTTTCGTACCGGAGTACACGCCGGATAATTTTCCGGCTGCCGGAAAAAATGAAATAGGAGTGTTGAGAAACTCACAGAACAAAGCAACCGTAAAAAAAAAAAAAAAGGAGAAATAACTAGTTAAGGTAGTTGCATTTGTGAGTTACTCGGCGACGGTGGAAGAGAGAGAGAGTGAAAACATCGCCGATTATTTGGATTCCGTTATCGGTGAGGGGAATAGAGACACGAGAGTGCCAAGGGAAAACAACTTTCAGAGCCCGTTTTAAGAGGGAAAAGGAATATATAAGCAATTTATTTTTATTATTATTATTCTTCTCTCTGTTTTTGGGGAGGGACTGGTTGGTTCGGTTACCGGTGAGTAATATTGGATATTTTATTATTTTTCTTCTTTTTGGGTTGTTAGTTGTTACTTACTACTCTTCTCTTTGGCACACAGACACAGTGGCTATGGTCTCATGAACGGGAACACTAACGGCCTAGTTGAATTTTGTGTTTGCAACTTTCTTGTTATTCTTTTTCTAGTGTGTGAGGGTTGTTTCTTTTGCATGATTTTTGATGGAGAATGAGCATTGAGTCTTGGCTTTTTTTTTTTTTTTTAACAAAGATAGAAGATTCGAACTCGTAACCTCTTAATTGAGCACGAGAAAACTATGCCATTTGAATTATAACTCATTGACAATAAGTATTAAGTCTTCCTTATTTTTATTGATTATATTTTATAGAATTTAATTTTAATACAAACTATTATATCAATAAAAATATTATTTTTTATATTAAAAAATAAATATAATTGTATAACGGTATAAATATTTTATATTATTAATATATTAAAATTAAATTCTATTTTAAATAATATATAAATTATAATTTAATAATTAAAAAATTATAATATTTTGAGTTACGTAAATAGTTAATTCAACCCGCGTAAATATTAGAAATTTTAATTTCGTTTTATTTATATAATAAGTTATTGATTAACGATAAATTTTTAAATAAATTGGTACGAAATTATTTTAAATTTTACATATATAGTATTATTCTATCAAGTTTTCATTTTACCAGAAGAAATTGTTTCTTATTGGATAAATAAATATCATTTTTTTTTAAATATCATCGGAGTAGCAATAATAGGAGATTATTATTGTATTTCAACAATTGAACTTGATTTTAATTTTATTAACTTATTGTAGCATAATAATTTTCCGAAATTATAATTAAAACCATTGAATTCTAGTAACTTAAAACAAAAGGTTCTTACTATTACTACTGTACTGTTATGCAAGAAGATGGATGTGAGTTAATTAGAGCTTAACAAATTAAATTCTTTTGCATTTTCATATATACTTTTAAATGTCTGCCTAATTTATATATACTATAATTATGTTCATACGAAAATCATTTTCATGATACTTTCTTGTAAAACATTATTGCTTTAGCGACGCTATTGAACATTGGAAACGTGTTTATTTCTAAATTTAATTTGATAGGTCTGTGTAGATTAATTAAGGTTAGATAACATTGATTAAACAAAGTCAGATATTAATTGAAAATGATAAAGACATATAACCAATGATTTGAAGTCATCTAAAGACAAAACCAAACTGTGGCAAGTTGATTTGATATTAGAGTGATTTGACTTTTTTTTAAAAAAAAAAAAAAGAAAAAGAAAAAGATGGCGTCCATAAATGTTTATGGAAATTAAGCATTCAAGGATTTTCTTTTTTGATAATCTAAATTCATTTGCATAACTACACTATATAAAGGATTAAAAATTTTCCATAGAGATTATCTTAAAGAGTAATATTTTCTTTTTTGATAATCTACATTCATTTGCATAACTACACTATGTAAAGGATTAAAATTTTTTCATTGAGATTATCTTAAAACATAATATTATATAATAAATAAATATTATTATTTTTTATCAGTATTTAATCAACAATAATTTATATCATATTTATAAAAATTTTACACACAAAAAATATATACTTTACATTTATATTTATTAAAATTTTGTATACATAAATTAATACAATTTGTATTTATATTTTTTTAGAATTTATACACATAAATTAATAAAATTTATTTGTTAAAAATTATTTAATCTTTATAGTCAAATAATAACAAAAAATACTAAAAATAATTGATATTCAAAAATTTCTCTATCTTAAATAAATCCACTTATCTTCTTAAAAGTCTCAAGAAAAGAAAAGAAAAAAAATTAATAAAGTGATTACAAAAATTTCCCATAGAAATTATCAATTATTCTTCGCATGCATATAGTACAATACATATACTTATAGGAGTGACATCATATAAGCCATGCGCAACTCATAGTGTTATATTTCAAATTAAATCATTTTCATAAAAGGGGTATACTTGATTGAGATAAAAATTGGGTTTATATTTTTTATAGGTAAATTTTATATTTAATTATATTTATAAAATTATTTTTAAAATTTTAAGTCAACTTTTACCTTTCCACCAAATCTATCTTAAAGAATAAATTAACATGGTATGAGAAGTATCTTAAATGAATAAATCTAACTTATATGGAAATAGCTACTATATTGTGAATTTATATATATATATATATATATATGTTAATGCTCAAAAGATAATCATTGAAAAATCACTAATAAAATCAGTTTGTACTATGAAAGATTAAATACTTTAACTCGGTTCTTAAAAAATATAAACATATAAAATATATTGGTATTTTTATATATATTTTTTTCTTGACTTTGTTAATCTATGTTAATGAGCTCGTTAATTGGCACCTTGGTGCACAAAAAAAAATGCTGATAAAATATGTTTGAAAAATGAATCAATTTAATGTGACAAATATGATGCTTTTTATTTAAATAATTGTTTTTTATATTTTCTAATTTAAATAATAGTAGAAAGAGTTATATTTTTATGCACTATATTTCAATTTTGCAAATAACGTGAGCAAAATTAAATTTTTTTTAATTATAATTTTGCAGTCATTGACAGAAAATTAAAAAAAAAAAGTTGTATCAAAATTTTTAAAAAATATAAATAAGGCAATTTTATTACACATTTTTTAGTACTAAATGTATTATTATCTAAAATTTAGAAGTGGCCAATGACTAATTTTTATATTTGAAAACAATGACTGTAATTTATGGCTAAAAAATTTTAATATGCTTTTAACATGTGTCAATTTAAAAAATATTGTCATTTTTTATAATTTTTAAAAATATGCAAACCGTTTTGAAAACAAAACTTGGAGGGTGAGATTTTATATTTTCTATTTTTTAATATTTTGGAAAAAAGTTATACCCTATTATTTTAGTTTTTAAAGTTTTTAATTTATTAAAAAAATCACATGGAGTGATTTCTTAATTACTTCTGTACATGGGTATTATTCCAATCTACCATCATAACAAAATTAATTTGAATTTCGGATTGTTTTTATATTATTTATATTTATATTAGCAGCAATTGAAACATGAACCCATCACCATTTTCATGAGGATGGAGTAATTATTGGACCCTATATTTATGTACTATGCTTTAAGCTTTTGTTTTTTGGTTTTAATCAGATATTCATAAGGTCAAAAGTGTAATAACTAATTCTTCAAATACTGTAAAAATAAAAAAGTAGACAACTTTTTCAAATAAATAAATTTTATTTCCATATCTCCTAATAAAAATAAATATCAAACTCGAGAGAAATAGTTAAAAAATACATACCCTCCTGTATTTAAGATTGTGCTTATTATTTTTCACGTGTGAGAGAGAAAGGTGTATCTCAAAATAATATGAGAAGAGATGAGTTTTACGCTGCTATAGCTTAAAGAAATCGGTGCCTTCGATTTGTTTTATTTTTTGAACCAACAATCACAAATTAGACGGTCCGATTTGTGTTTTTTTAAATAAAAAATTTTTTAATGTTGAAATCGGACGGTTCGATTTTTATTTTTAAAAATAAAAAATAAAAATACAAATCAGACCCTCCGATTTGTAGTTTATTTTTTTCTTTAAACAAATCGGACACTCTGATTTGTAGTTTATTTTTTTCTTTAAACAAATCGGACCCTCCGATTACAATTTTTTTTTTTCAAATAAATCGGACAGTCCGATTTGAATAATACCAATAAAAAAAACACCATATCAAAGAAAAATACCTTATCTTCTAATAATAATGTATTACACATATATTTAATCAATATAAAAAAAATTAGTTCCAAGATTACTGTATGTATAAGGTGAAATTCGAAACCCCAACACTTACTTAAACAAACTAGTAAACTGAGCACTCGACCAACCCAAATTTATTACTATCGTCTAAACTAAGGTGGTTAATTTGGCAATGTTCTATGCCGAAGTCTCATTCAATTCACGTTTGTATTGACCAAAAAGGGCCTCATCCCACATTCACATTCACACATGGTGGTCCCTCCATCACAATTAACATATGCTACATTTCCATATATCAATTTATTATTGCCCTTCCTTACTTTTTGCTTTTATTTTTATTCCTATTTTTGTTATTTTCCGAATGGAAAAATAGAAATTATAAAAACAAAATTTTGCTATTTTCCATTCTACAATTTAAATCCAAATTCTTTTGTTAGATCACCTATATGAATACCTCTTTAGAACAAGAAAAAAATATTTATAAGAATTAAATTCATAAATACTTTTTCATTTTAGCACTTATTTAGATTGACTATTTTCAAAATTATTATTATTATTATAATAAAAAATGGATTGATATATATATAGGGATGTACATATTTGGTGTTACCTTAATTAATACAAACACGTAGTACATTTGTCTATTAATCTAATTCCATAATCCGGTGCTACTAGTATATGTAGTACAAGTTTTATAAGAAAATTTTTAAGTGTCCCGTCATACTGGTGTTTCAGTGATTTTTAACTGTTGATCTTAATTATAAAATATATATATATAATATATATAATTAAGATCAACGACTAAAAATCACTTATACACTGATATAATAGTACACTTGAAAATCTTCCAGTTTCATATACTTACATTAGACTTGTAGATTTAAGAAAAAATTTAAGGAAGCTTTCAAAAGTTAGGAAGCAATTTGTATAGCCACATACACCTATTTATAGGAATAGGACATGTATGTGTTAATGATGTACCAATCATAACACCCAACTACCATAGCTAGTGCACATCTTTGTATAATGCTAATCTTTAATTTCATTGTTTGGTCTAATTAAAGTCATAATTATTTGTGGGTGTTGTTTCATGGCTCATTATCTAATTCTTTATTTAAGAGGTCGAGAACAATAAAAAATTAATCATTATATTTGAATTATATATGTCAAAAACAATAAAATAATTAATCGTTGCGCAACCTATTATATTGTTGCAAATTTCAAATATGATAACGTTAAAAAGATAATATTTTAAAGTTATTTTATTTAATATTTATAATCTTATATATATAATATTTATGATTATATATTTAAAATTATCTAATTATTTGAATAATAATTAAAAAATATAAAGTAAGATAATTTTAGATTTTTTTTAAATAAATGTCTATTTTAAACTGTTTCTTACTAATTATTTAAGTTTTCTTAATTTGGTTCCACTCATCATTCCACCAAATTAGGTTAACGGTTCATGCATAAAAAACAACAAAATAATTAGAACATGGTGCATAATAATTTTAGTAGCACACAGTATTTTTCAGTCTGACAAACTAGATGTAAATTTTATTTAACGATTTGTTTTTTATTAATGAATTATTATATACACAAAATAAGATTTTAACTTCTAACACTTACTTAAACAAACGAGTGAATTGAGCACACACCAACTCGAATTGGCTAATATGATGCATAATATTCTATATAACGTTGACACTTGTTTCAAGTACTAATTTATCAACTGTTTCCTTACAAAGATAATAATAATAAAAAAATAAATATAAAAAAGAGATACTAATCCCTTAACATCATTTTTCACAAGAAAAACTAGTTTGAACCTTTCCTATCAATTATTAGTGACTTCTATTATTTAATAACTTAGTTAATTATTGGATAATAAATAAAAGAGGAAGAAAACAAAAAGAAAAATAAAAGATGATCTTAAATAAAAGAAAAATAAATACGTCCTTAACCTTTTGATCGGGAGATATTTAAATTTTTGAAGATTTAAAAATATATTTAAATTTTTGACTTTTTTAAAATTTAGACACATTAATTTCTCTATTCACTTGGGTATGTTAAATTCAATGGAAATTAAATGTGGTTCCCATTGTACTAATTTGACTGATACAGATGTACATGTAAAAGATTTTTTAAAATGGGACAAATTAAACTCATAAATTGGTGTATCCAAATTTTAAATAAGTCAAAAACTTAAATATATTTTTAAATTCTTAGAGATTTAAATATCCAAAAATCAAAAAATTAAAAATTGATTTGTCCTTTTTTCTAAATATAATTAACACTGTAGTTGATGTTGTTTTTTTTGGGTGGCCAATTTTAATAGTAATCCCACTTAATTAATTAGGTCACTTGCTTCTTGGAGCATAAATAAAAATTTATCAAAATTAAAGTACTATAAGGGATAATTAAACAGATTTTTAGCAACAACCGTCCTATTTGGATTTTATTTGCAATCATTTTTCGTGGCTTATAATTAAATTAGGTTTGGCTTAAACCAGAATTTTGCATGTATTATTAGGTGGACTCACGTTTCTATAGGAGGTGTAATAATATTAACCAATCGATTTTTTGATAGCCTTGCTTCTTTTGTGTTGCTTTATTATTTAACATGAATTTAAAAAACATTTACAATTATATATTTATGCTTCATAAATAGTTCAAGCCCTCACAACATTGATAGTCAATGTATAATTATCATATTGTACTATTTTTTTTTTTAAATTTTAATGGGAACACTTGCTCCCATAATTACATGAGAAACACTTCAACAAATAAGAACATCATGTGTTGGCATTTAAGATATTCCGACACTCGAATCAATATGAAAAGTGTGTTAGACCAAAATCTTTTGAGAGTATATATTAAAGAATTTAATTTTAATATACTAACAGTATAAATTATTTTATACAATTGTTTAATTATGTCTTTTTTTAAATGATTATTTATATAATTAATATAAAATATAATTATTTTTATTAAAATAATATTATACAATTAAATAATACACGTATAAAATTATTTTATACCGACAATGTGTTAAAATTAAATTTTATATTTTATATGCTCCAAAAGCTATTTAATAAAGGAACCACTCAGATAAAGATGCTGAAAACGTCTTTTTATAAAAATAATTTTTAATAATTAAAATTTAACACATATAATCGATTAATTTGTGTTATTTTTGTCAAAATTAAACTAGACAAATTGATTTGACCGAAAAATGATGAATCAAATCTTAAACTGGTGTAAATTAATATTATTTTTTATAGAAAATGACTACAATATCGTATTATAGAAAATGACTAAAAAACTTCTATATATTATATATATTAATTTTGAGAATCCTAAATTTTAGTCCTTTATTTTTTATCGTAGGGTTAGGATTTAAAATTTTTAAAATTAATATATATATATATATATATATATATATAAAAGAGTATTTTAGTCATTTTCTATAATAAAAGTATTATAGTCATTTTTTATAAAAAAAAAATATTAATTTAGACTAGTTCAAAATTTGATTCACCATTTTTTTGGTTAAATTAATTTATCTAGTCTAATTTTGACAAAAATAATATGATTTAATCGATTATATATGTTAAATTTTAATTATTGAAAAATATTTTTAAAAAAAGACGTTTTAAGCATCTTTATTTGAGTAGTTCCGTTTAATAATTTCTCCCCGGATCGGATCAATGTGGTGTTTGGTTTTTGAGTAGCTCGTATTTGTTGACTATTTTCTCCTAATTAATAAGTTGTAGGATTTGGCTTCAGTTTGGTGCACATGCCAAACCTATGTCTGATGGAGTCTCTATTTTATGCCAAACCTATATTTAAATGGATAATTAAGACATGGTTGCATGCATTGTAATATATATCCATAATCCATAATATATACACATATCGATGCAATTTAACTATTAAGAGACGAGTAATTTATTTGCCGGGCACAAATTTAGGTGGTAGAAAGTTGCGTTTACAAATAAAGCTCGCTTGATCCACAATGAGGGCACGAACGGAACTAGCGGGGCGAGTAGTGGCTTCGATCTCAAAATTTTAAAAAATTATATTTATATATGAAATATGTGTTTAAAAAATAAAAAAATGTTATATAATTTAATAATTTTATAGGTATTATTTTTTATTATGTAATGAATTTATATTTTAATTATTTAATTCACTAATTTAATATCATACTTTTAAATTTTTGTATTTTTTAAATTAATTTTTATATAATAATTTTTATATTTATTTTTAAAAAAATTATCTATTTTTTATATTAACATATTTAATATTTATATTATTATATTAATAATGATTTAAATAATGACTTACGTAGTTATAATTTAATAATCACATTATGTACTTTAGATATTCTTTTTTCGTAAAAAATATTCATTTTTCTTCTAAATTTATGTTGTTAAAAAAATTATAAAGATATCTTATATCTTGTATTCTATAAGGATATTGTGTCTTTTAAACAACTAATAATTATAATTTATTTTCAAATTTTTTTAAATTTTTAAAAGAATTAATTTTAATTTATAAGATATGTAATAATTTTTAACTAAACACGCTATAACTTATTGGTATTTTATAATTTTATAATATATTATTGATATTGTTATATTTCTTTAATGTAATATTAAAAATAAAATTACAAAAAAAAATTTATAATTATATATATATTGATAAATCATTTAAAAAATTAACTCTAATAATTAGATGTTAATTATTTTTATAGAATAAAAAAATTATCTAAAATTCGGTCCCTCCATATTAAAATTTTTGGATCTGTCCCTGATTGAGGGTATATTTGAAAATATTTAATTAAAAAATTAAATTTATTTTAATAATTTTTAAATACTTACTTTTTAAGATAATTAAGTATGCGAAAAATAATTTATATTTAGATATTTTAGTTGAAAAGTGTTTTAATAATTAACATAATTTATTGTGTTTGAAATGTATGGAAAAAAATCTTTTTAAATGCATGGTATAATTAGAAAGTAAGTATGATATGATTATTTATATTATTTAATATTTATACTTGCGGTCAAATTAATAAAATCATTACAATTAAAAAATAAGAAGTTTTTGTAAGTTTCAAGATATAGATGTCTGTTTTAGATTCAATTTTTTTTAAAGTAGACATCGAATTCGATAATTTTAAGATTGTGTCATTTTTACAGTTTAAAGATGGATCAATAATTTACAATATCTTAATCTAATATTTAAATTTAAATTTATTTTTTATTTTAGTTAAATAAAAATAAGATAAAATAATTATTACAAGTTATATAAAAAGGAGTCAAATATTTCTTTAAGTATTCACTTATTTTTCACACACATCTCTTAAATTTATTTTGACTTAAATCTCGTAGTGTCTTTACAAATACTATTTTAATCAATTCAGAGTTTGGATTGTGCCATCATCAAAATTCGCAAATTTTCAATCTCTTACTTAATTCGTACGGATAACCTCCTGTATAATGTCGATTATATATAAGTTATTTTTTAGCTAAAAATTATTAGTTTCAATTATAAACTAATATATTATAATCTAAAGATGATTATCTTTTATAATTTTTCTTTTTAAAATGTCTTTCGGTATATTCACACACAAATTGTATGTATATATTTTATAATTTCACATTCAATGGACCCACATAAAAAGCTCACATTGTCTATGAGAAAAAAATATCTTAAGGAAAATGATAAAATATTGTAGACACGTGGGACCAAACAAAAATTAATAAAACCCATGTCTGAATAACTTTAAATTAAACCCTTTTTTCCATCTGATAAAGTTAGGTCAGGATTATTCTTTAAGATTTAAAATTATTGCCAAAAAGAAAGGTTAAGCTTCGAAAATATAATGTTTTTTTCTGAAGAAACATGAACTATTAAAATAAGAAGAGCCTTGTTTTTAATGTTATAACATATTAAATTATGATCCTATAAAAAGATTAGTGAGTGTTTTTAGGTATTAAAGCCAATAATGATCATTTTTGTTATCCTTTGATTAACATTCACCAAAGATATGCTAGCTAGTTTTGAACATCTCAAAATAGAACAATTTTTTTTATATTTTAATCTAGTTCAATTTTTTAAAAATAAATATTAAAATATATTATACAAATAATATAAGTAAATACTACATTAGCATATTTAATATACAAGAGTTTGTGTTTTTGCTTTGAAATCTAATTTCTATTATCAAATAAGCAAAAAGAAGATCCGAAAATTGTTAATAAGAGCAACTGTCAATGCAACAGGCCAACAGCATATCCTTAGCGTAGAACTTGTTTAGTGCAAAAATAGTAGCGGTTAATTAAGTGCAATTAGGGTCAAAAGTATGACCTTGCATATATTTTGAAGTGTACTTATACTGTTATTTTAGTGATTTTTAATTGTTAATTTTAATTATAAAAAATATATATAATATATATAATTAAGATCAACTGTTAAAATTTACTAAAATACTTGTGTATCGATATATTTGAAAATTTTTTTATAAAATAAAGAGTAAAGTATCGTTTTTATTTCTAATATTTAGGGTAAATTTTATTTGTGTCTCTAACATTTAAATCGTGCTATTTGTATCATTAATGTTTATAAAAGTGATTCAATGTTATCCTACTATCAATTATACTAACAAATCAGATTATATTTTTCAATTATTCTCAATTAGGTCCCACTTGAATGTGGTCGATTTTAATATTATACCCACTATTTGTGTTTAGATTCAATTATGTCCCTAAAAAAGTGAATTATGTAAATGTTGTAGGAATTAGTTTCAACATTTGATGAGCTATTTTTTGAAGTAGATCATCTATTCTATCCCAAACATTTGTATTCTAATTTCAAAAAGAGATTTTTAAAACTCAAACTAAAGCGCTCATGATGTGTAATTGAGGACAGGATAATATTGAATCACTTTTACAAACGTTAAGGATACAAATAGAACGATTTAAACGTTAGGGACACAAATAGGATTTACCCCAAACGTTGGGGACAAAAACAATACTTTATTCTAAAATAAAATAAAGTAAGAATATATGTATTTGACAGCAAGTAAAAGATATATCAATTCTTTTAGCAACACATAGTTGTCCAAAACCGTCATTATATCAGGCAACGATATTTATATTTGTGATTTTTTTTTTAATCGTCACAAAAATATTTAGCGACGGTTAAAACTATTGCCAAATATTAAAAAAATATCGCAAAAATGTTGTTTATTGTAATGATTTAAGATAAAATAAAATAAGAATATATATTTGAGAACAAGTAAAATATATATTCAATTCTTTTATTATTTTAGTTCGTTTTTAACATTTTAGGTTGAAATTTTAAACTTTAGAAAAAAAATAAAAAGAAGGAAATAATTAAAAAAAGGTGTATGGAGGTAGAAATTGAATTTCCCATAAAGTAATGGGGTGTCTTGTCCAAATCATGGAACATAACAATAATAATGGCTGAAAGGTGCTTGTTGGTGCCCACCCTATAACTTTTTGTTTCATGAACTTTCCTCTAACAATGATGCAATATATATCACTAATTAAGTATCCAAAACCAAGGTCAATTCTCTACGGTATTTATTATTTAATTTTTAATTTTTATAATTAATTAATTCATTCATTTAAAATTATAATAATTAAAAAAATTAAGAGTTAAATAATTCAATATTATTCTAATCCTTATCTTTGATTTGACGTCCAAAACTGTTATAACCCTTCGTACAACTCTTCAATAATTCAAACATGCCCCTGAGATATACTGTTTTAGACTTTAGAAAACAGTAAACTATTAAACTAGTTTTTTTCTTCTTTTTTTATTCAGGATTAAAATCTTATTATAAATTCGATGTTAAAAGAGATAATGGTTTATAACAGAAAATAATGGGTAAATTTTTTATTTCTTACAAATTAGTGATTTTTGTTTTAATTCTTGTAATTTCTAGATTTTGGTTTTAAAATGTTTTATTTTAGCTATTGTTATTATATTTGTTTCCCTTTATTTAATGCTAATTAATAAGTTAATAATAATTTATTTGTGTTGTATCTTATTACGTTAGCATTTTAACTCGCCAAATTAATATTTAAGCTAGAAACCAAGTTTATAGCATAAAAATAGTTGTAGGGACATAAAAATGATTTTTTTTATCTGTAATTCCAAATATTTCATATTGAATAATGCATCATATAAATATATTGTTTATTATATATATATATATATATATATTATGATTTACCTTATTATAAACACAGATTTTATGTACAACTCAAACAAAATACCTTACTTTGAAATTATTTTCACCTTAACCACATTCAACAAACATAAAATCAACCATCATGATTTAAAAACAAGTGATTATTAAAAAACGAATTACAATAATTCTAATTAATTAGAAGAAAAAATATTTTCATAACTTATTCAAACAATAATCACATCTTTGATGGCACCCCATGCAAGCTTTTTTTTTTTTTTTTATCCAAACAGTATCCCACAGCCCGACAGGTTAAAAATTAATTCATCGCGAATCTGATATTCATTTAAGGGTTTGCCACTGACCAATGAGTTGCTGCATGCACAAGGCGGGGTTCCAACTCCCGACACTTGTTTAAGCGGACGAGTTAGCTGACCACTCGACCAACCCAAATTTGATAGAGTCTCGTTTTATCAAATGGTTTCAGAATTGCTAATTAATATCAACAATCTTTATTCAATAGAATAAAAATGTATTTTAAATATTAATTAATAAGGATAGAATTAATACAAATTAAATATTATTAAAAATATTGTGAAAGATTTTTGAAATATATTAATACTATTTTTTTTTATAATTTTTGTCATTTTTATTTTCTATAATTAATTTTATCAGGATCTTAATCTTTTAAATATATTTTTGGTAGGTTAGCTTAGTCTAAAACGGCATTATGAAAATGTGTCATATATACTTAATTACCTTCATAATTGAACATCCTAACCAAGAAGAAGAAATTAAACTGTAGTTTGGTAATAATGGTGTGTACGTCCCTTTCAAACAATCAAACGTGAAAAAAAAAAAAATCTAGGTGTTTCTTTCTTTATGCCATTGAATATTGAATATAATAATAATAATTCATCACGCGCCATTATTGGCTCTTTAATTACGTCAACAATTTCAATTTTACAATGCAACTTAATTATTAATTATATAATCTAACTTATTAACAAGCACATTACATTTCATTTCATGCACATGGATAACTAACGTAAGAATTTTTTATTTTTATTTTTAACATTTGTAATTTTTTTAAAAATAGTTTTAACCTTTAATTTTATTTCTAATTTTTTTATTCACTTAATTTTATTTCTAATATTTTTAATTTGTTTTAAAATTATTCTCGGATATTTTTTATTTTGTTCCTACTATTTTAAATGAATTTAATATTTCGAGATAATTTTGGTATAAATTAAAAATATTAAATATAAAATTAAATAAAATTAAATATTAGATATAATTAAAAAAAATTGCAAATGTCATGAAGAAAAATATACTTTACCCAAAAAAAATAAGGACGATGAATAGATGATGTATAATATTATTTTTTAACCGGAATAAGTAGAATGTTGGTTATATATATACATAATTATTCTTCGCTTTCATAATCCGTGTCTAATATATATTTTAAGTAAACAGTTATTTAGTTATGTTTCAATCAATCTAATTTACTACTTATAGTGTACTTTAATATATATTTTTTTATTTTACTCTATAGTCTATACATAATTACATATATATAGGTATTGGACTTTTACATAAAAGAATAGTTAACATACAACTCTCATTATTCTAAGTTTGTGATATAATTAGACCTCAGTTACGTGAAAATTGAAGTCATTGATGTAATGTTGTAACCAAACTCCTCCTACCAAAATTAATTTCGTTGTGCCCTTTTTCTTAAGTTCATTTGTTAGCACAATTGTTTCTTCGTTTTTAGGGGTGAGCACGGATCAGTTTGGTTCGAATTTATGGTAAAATTAAAACTGAATTGATCAAAATGTAATTGATTTGGTTTGATTTGAATTTGTGTTTTTTGTATATGTATTCGAACCAAACCAAATCGATTAAGAACGATTTGATTCGGTTCGGATAATTTGGTACCCGATGACTTTGAAATCCAAACATATTAATAGTGAATAATTTGTGTCTAATGAAAAAGTCATATATTTTTTTATTTTTTTATTTAATTAATATATGATCAGGTTCACAGGTTGGTTCGGGTTTCACACCTCCAGAACCGATACTCGAACCAATCACTAATAAAGATCATCGGTTTAGTTCGGGTTGGACCCGATTACCTGTTGATTCCAGAACCAATTTAATTGGTTTGGTTCGGATTCTGACGAGTAATCGGATACCCACTATCCGTACTTACCCCTATTCATTTTTCTTAGTTGATCAATAAATTATCAACTAATTAATATTTCTTTAATCTTTCGTATTTTCTAAGGCACATTATATTCTACAAATATATACTACTATTCTCAAATAAATAATAGAGATATTATACTCAAAAACTAATTAATAGTTATTGGTAGAAAACAAGTTAAATAATTCATGCAATATGACAAATGAATAAGCAGAAATCTAGAGCTTGATTAATCTAACAACAAATATCCATCTATATATGTCCTCAACTATAACAAAAAAAAAGGCCGAAAAAGCGTAGTAATTACATATTTTAAGGGTGTTTTTTTTTTTTCAAGTTAAACCTATATGAAATATTCAAAATATATAGAGGAAATATAAAATGAGAAATGTTAACTGTTAAGGGATAAGAATTTTAGTGAAAAAAAAATTGAAAAATTAGTATTGGTTCAGATATAAAAATATTAATTATCTAATATTTCTGATGTAAATTAAAATAAAGTATTCTTACTAAAGAAACTATTAATATTAAAACCTAATCTTTTAAAAAAAAAAAACTTATCATTTAAAATAACAACCGCCAGTTAATTGCAACGGCATCTAAGGCGTTAGTAGCATTATATATTCAACTATATTGATAAAGATATAATTTAAGTAATTCGAGTGATTAGTTTATTTATCTATTTAAATAAGTATTAAGAATTTAAATTATATTTTATATATAAAATAATTTATATAAAATAAATATTAAGAATTTAATTAATAATAAATTATTAAATAAAAATTTTAATTTATGATAATTTAATTTTTATCCTATCAAATTCTAAAATATAAAAAAAAATATAATTGTGAATATCATATTTTATCCGACTCGTATTTATAGCACTTTGTGACAATAATGATAATGATTTGGGCATTAAAAAAAATGTATAGTAAAAAGAAGAGAAGATTAAATAAAATAAAGTAGGGTTTTGCAATGCTTTTGGAAGAGAACATAAATTGTCGGCATGATGTACGAGGTTTAAGACATTGCAGTCGTGGAAGCTCCTCTTCCATTCATGGAAAGTACTCCATCAACATCCTCTCTTGTCTTTTTCTTGAGAAACCAATTTTAAAAACTATTCTCCTATATTAAAACATTTTTTAAATTTTGATGCAACAAAAATAAAACTAATTTATTATATTTTCCGTTTCAAAACAACTATAGTTAGTTTTTACATTTTAACTTTTTTATATATCAAGTTTTAGTGTATTAAAATAGTTAAAACAATATTTAAAAAAAAAAGATGAAGTGATTTTTTTAAACATTTTTAATATAATGACAAATCACAATTTTAATTTTTTGCTAATATTAATAATTTTTCGTTGGTGTAAAGTGTAAACTATCAATATTCATAATTTATGAAACTTTACCTAATCTAACTCAAATCAAGTTAAATACTTAATTTTATATAAATTTGAAAAAACAACAAATAACTTTTTGATTTTTTATCGAAGATAAATAAGTTTTTGACTAATTAAAAATATAAAAACGTTTTACTTTTTCAAAATGCGAGACATTTAAGTCTGTTTGAAGAATCTATTTGTCTTTATATATTTTAGATAGATGAACTTAAATATTTTGTATTTTAAAAAATAAGAGATATTTTTATATTTTTAATTAGTTAAAAATTTATGTATCTTCAAATTATAAAATTAAGAATTTTTTTTTTTATAAATTCTGAAATGATTTTCTCATTCATTATATAATTTAGTTGTGTTCCAAATCTAGACATATAGTTATTTATAGGTTATTAATTAATAAGCAATTGTCAAAATCAAGCCATATCTTCTTCAATTTTTCACCCCACTTCTACATTAATTGTTCAGATAAGGTAGCTATAGCTAGAGTGAGTTCTAACCTAGCAAGAGTAGAAAAAATCATATGAAACGATTTAACTGATATAGGAGAGGAGACACATTTATTTCAAGGATATTATTATATTAAAGACCACCACCGTCCAAACCTAATTATATGAGTTTGAAAAAATAAAAAATATTATGTGATTTAGTGGCTTAGATTTAATTGTTTGTCCATATATGATAGATTCAAATCTCAATTGTTTTCGTCACCAGTTTTTTTAATATACTCATTTTTGTAGTCATTTTTTTTAAAAAATATTTGCTTTCTCATAATAACATTAAAATACAAGCATATTTAATATTATCATATAAAAATTCAATAAAATGAGTTGTATCCTTTATGTTGAGGTAATCACATTGTTCATCTTAGTTTTTCTTTTCATGTTAAATAAATTAGGGGTGAGCACGGGTAGGGGTACCCGATTACTCGTATGAACCTAAATTAAACCAATTAAATTGGTTTTGAAATCAACGGGTAATCGGGTTCAATCTGAACCAAACCGATGACTTTTGTTAGTAATTGGTTCGGGTATCAATTTTGGGGGTGCGGAACTCGAACCAACTCACGAACCCGATCATATATTAATTAAATAAAAAATATATATGGCTTTTTCATTAGATAATAATTATTCATTATTAATATGTTTGGATTTTAATGAGTTTAGTTTTTAATGTATTTAGTGTTTAACATGTTTGGATTATTTCTATTGATGCTACATGTTTATTGTACTTGTTGAATTTTTAAGATAAAAATTTGGTTTTTTTTTTATGAATTTCAAAATCATCGGGTACCCAATTATCCGAACCGAACCAATCCGTTCTTAATCGGTTTGGTTTGATTTGGATACATGTCCAAAAAAATGCAAATCCGAACCTAACCGAACCAATTACATTTTGATCAATTCGGTTCTAATTTTACCATAAATCTGAACCAAACCGACCCGTGCTCACCCCTAAAATAAATTATTTTTTCATTTTGCATTTATTGTTAAGAAGGAATAATTTATATCTTGTCCATATATTCAAAAGAGTACTACATCCATTGCTACTTCAAAAAGATTGTTATTGAATATTTATTTACATATATTGTGAGACAGATATTTTTAGCATCTATCTTTTAAAAAAGTTGTATATATTATTATCATAAGATAGTTTACTGATAATATTAACAACAATGTTTATTTAAAAAAATATGTAACAAATAATATTGATTTAAAAATTATTGATCCCTTTATTTTAATTAGTGGAACTTTTTTAGCATAAACATAAAATTTATTTTTAAGACCAAACTTTAATAGGAAAATTAACTGAAATGATAACAAACAAGTACAAGAAATTTAGACACCATACATAATTACAAAAGGAATTTGCTTTATAAATAATAATATAGATATAAATATAGATATAGATATGGATTTAAGACTTACATCACTAGCTATAGTTTTTTAGTTATTTTCTTCATTATAGTTTGATTATGCCTTATAAGACATATATAAAGACAAAAGAGGTTGAGGGCGATTTGTTTTCAATTCTTTTGAGACCAAAAGTAAAAGACTACAAAAATATTTCCCCTACACAGACACACAAAACACACATATCTAAAGAGTAGGGGTGTAAGTTACTGAACCGAACCGAAATTTACCGCAAAATCGAGCTGAACAACCAAATAGAAAACCAAAAAAATTGGTTTTTTTAGTTTTTTTTTTAATTAAACCGATCGGTTCGGTTTGGTTTTTAGTTGGTTAGGCAGAAATCGAACCGAACCGAAAAAGTGGCTTAGTGATGCATTGAAATGAAAATTTTAGACTTAACAAATGTGTTTGTTTTATGTTTAGTTGTTGGAATGAGTTGAATTTGTGTTAAATTTAAATGTAATGTAATGTTATTTCAGTTTATTGATCGTTTTGAACATTGTTTTACTGAGATTAGTTTTCTATTAGTTAGGACTTAAAAACAAAAAAACTGACCGAACCAAACCGTTTTTAGTTCGATTCGGTTCGGTTGTTACACAAACAGCAAACTGATTGATTGGTATTCTGTAAAAACCGAATAGATCAGTTCGGTTGGTTTTTGGTCCAAAACCGAATCAAACTGAACCGATAACACCCTTACTAAAGAGGTCAAAATTTCAAATAAATAAATAAAATATATAGTTCATTTTTTTTCCTCAGAAACTAAAAAAAGTACATTTTCATAAAAGAAAAAGTCATATAAAAGTTCCATCATGTTTGAATTCTTCAATTTTTAAGGGGAAGAACAAAACCTTAAAATATCTTTGAATCTTTGGGTTCTGTCGGCATGCATAGTACTTTTAACTTTCTCCTAATTAAGAAAACATAATAGTTAGCACTAAGAAGGAACATTTGTTCTTGGCATTCTTTAGTTTAGAAATGCAACCAATGTCTTACTTCCTTAGTTTTTTATGATATCATGATGGAGTGTAACCTAAGATATTTCTTGTATGAAATCCTAGCTCTAATTGGGTAGTCAATAAAGTTTTCCATTTCATGATTAGTATGTAAGGTAATTCCTTGAGGCATTAAAGCAAGATTTAACATAGAACTATAAGACTGCGTTTGAAAGGGAGACTTAGATTAAGAGACTAGAAAATATAGATTAAGAGACAGAGATTAAATTAAGTCTCTATATTGTATTTGGTGTAAGATGTACTAAAGTGAGATATATCTCAGTATTATGTTTAGTTTAAGATAAATATAAAGATTAAAGGATAGATTTAAAATTTTAAAAGTTAAATTAGGATAATTTTTTAAAAGAAATATTGTGTTTCCACTTTTTAGATGTATTGAAAGGATTAAAATTTTGTATTTCGAGATTAAAATTTTAATTCTAATTTTTAACCATCAAATATAATATTAAATTCCAATCCTCTACTCTTAATCTCTAAAAACAAACACTATTTAAGAGAGATATGGACCTTTGATCTGATCAAAGGATTGCATGTTCCTTTTACTACTATTATTATAATTATAATCATCAAATGCTTCATCTTCTTGGCTTATGCCTCTATTGTGCACTACTATAGCATGGTTATTGTAATGAATCAGATATAATAGCATTATTAGGTATAATCAATCATGCACATTTTAATGGTGATTATCACTGAAATGCATGGCTTACCAATCAGATCGAAATGGGCAACTTAGTCAAAACTCAATTGATCTAATTTTACTATCTTTTTGTAAGTTTATATCATATTCGTTTGTCTTATATGATAAGATCTTTCTATTACTGTGTAACGTGCTCTTTTTTTTTCCTAGACTATTTTATACATGCATAGTATAATGTGCTACCTTACCTCTCGTTTGAGCTAGAAATATTAGGGTGAAGTTGGTTTTTATTTCTGTTCATACCCTGACCCAATGATAAGGCACAGGTCCAAACGAAAGGCCCAATCCAAAGGATTGAGTCTTGCCCTACACCGACCTTCGTCCTACGAAGTCAGTCCTTACCACGACTTACCCTAAAGAAGTCGGGACGAGGATTAGCTGGCAGATAAACACCCATTCAAATGAGTAACTGCCCCTAAAATCTCTCTAACCACTTCCAGGAGCCATATCTCAACCTCCCTAAGATAAAGGGACGGTTATCCACCTTAAATGGCAGAACTACTACAACGGTGGTTATGAGTTCACCACTATAAATACACTGACACTTCTCAGATATCACTAAATCTCAATACTCTCTAAATCTGTTTTGCTCCCTTTGCTGACTTTGGCATCGGAGTGTCTTTGCAGGTACCACCTCCCATTTTCTCATACCGAAGTCGGACGGGAGCCTTGGATCATCAATCCGCTTGAATACTTCCTCATTCTGACGATTGAGCCAGCCAAACTAATCCAACCCAATAATCTCCGGTTACCCATCGTAACAATTTCTATTTTTTATTTTTAATATTTTATGTTTTTAAAATTTTGTGAAAGAAAAAAAGAACAATGAAAAAGATTCTAAATACAAAAGAATACTATAATTAAAAATAAAAAATAAAAACGCAAACTGAATACACTTTTTAAAGCTACCATAACATGTAACCCACCAAAATTAAATGCGGTTGATAAACATATTATGACTTAAACATGTTTAACCTAAACACTACATTCATATTTTGGGTTGACAATGTACATCACGTGTCCTAAAAAATTACATTAGCATACAATTTAAATATGATCAAGCTTCGGTTGGGATACAATTGCATTTTCGGTGAACAAAATTTTTGTTTTTTTTTGGACAAGTCGATGAACAAATCTTAAAAAGAATTCAAAAATCAATCGGACCAAAATCCTTATCAGGCTGGAATCATATTATACAAATTTGTTTCACTATAAATACAAACCAAAACTTTAGCCCAAAACTTTAGCCTAACCCAATATATTAAATGTTGGATTGGTTTGGAATTTATATGGTTAACGAGTTGATCACAAAAGGAACCAATACATTTGATAGGTTCACAAATCAAACAACACCTTTCTATAGTAACCTGCGAAGATTTTCAGTAAAATCCTATGATTATAAATATAGAAATAATATTTGAACTTTAGAGAAGTGTCCAATCATCACTCTACTTTTTCTTTTATATCATTATATGGTCTGATACTATTTCAAGATTCATATAACACTCACTAATATAGTTATATTATATTGAAAGCATATTCCGAATTTATATAACCTACCTAAGAAAGTAGATGAAAAGTAAAATCAAAACATATTCTCATCAAAACATTGCCAAGGCATAAATACTACCAAAAAGAGCATAAATACTACCAAAAAGAGCGCATATTCTTTCTTAGTCAATAATACAAAATTAACACAGTGAAAATCTAATGTGACTGGAAAATTTGATATCAATGCATACAATTTTCAAGCAAATCTACTCAGCATCTTTTTTCTTCTTAGGCACTCTGTATCCACCAACAACACAAGCATGATCACGTTCAAATGGCTCAAGTGTCACTTGCTCAAAGGGTTTGAATTGATCTGCCTTCAGCTTGTTCACTTCACTGGCAAACACCGACTCTGCCGGAACCGTCGAGTCTATGCAGTTTGCCTGAACATATTACAATAAAATCAAGTGAAGATGATTTGGTATAACACCGGATCGAAGACTCTTATGATGAGCTTGATTCTTTATACTACACAATGTCTTAATTTGTGATGAAACTTGATAGAAGCATACAAGAGCAATATTAAATTTCGGAACAAACCTTGATTGAAATAACAAAATGGCCTCCTGATTTGAGAAAGTATGAAGCATTCAACCCCAATATCCTTGCCTGCATTACACACCAAATAGCATAAAGGACAATAATCCTTGGACTGGATTCGATTTTGTGAGCTGGGAGGAAGTGTATGGAGAACACTTCTTTCACAGCATGTCTCCAGCAAAGGTTGAAATGTAAATAAATGCACAATTTAACATCGCATGGATGAACAAACACATTAATCCAACAGTGACTATGCTATGTTGACACAACAGGAAAAACATGTAGCAAATGAAAACCAACTTGTCTGATAACTCATTTCAAAATTGAAAATAATTAAATAATACAACAAATCAAGCATTTTTTTTTAAATTTACTTATGTGCATCAGAAACTCGGGTCTGCATCATCCATGATGTCCTGAAGGGGAATCCGAGTTAACTCATCATAGCACAGATTAAGAAATTTTGAATGGAATAACCAATATATCTTGGGGTCAGAAGATAAGTTCAATATTGAGCAGTACAAAACAACATTAGATAAACATTTTCCATTCACAGAAGAACTCTAGTGAAAACTGAAAGCCTCTAAATATGTTTTAAATCAAAGGGGATACAATATAAATATAGATTAAAGAAAAGTTTGCTCAGCGGATCAATGTTTAAAATCTAACACAATTGAAATCCACACGATAGCAGCCAAGTAGAACAATGACTACCAACAATAGCAAGTATATGAAATAACTTGAAAGAAATGCAGAATAGCACTACTTAAGTTAGAGGAGAACAGGTAACAAAGACAAATGCAAAAGCTCAGAATAAGCAGAGACACAAAATTGATGTGAAGGAACCACCCGAAACTCAACAGCCAAACAATTGAATGAACAAAGACATATATACTGTACATGGCTATATAGCAACATAGAGGTAGAAGTACATCGATTTATTGTGAAACTTAGATCAAACCTGATCAGGCTGGGCAACATCGGAAAATATAACATCAACCATGCCAACCAACATCCTGTACTTGGCTGGATGTCTAGCATCTTCAATAATGGGGATAACATTGGTACGCTTCTTTGCCATGTTGACCAAGTCACGGCCACTTCTATGAGAGAATTCTACTGCATACACAACTCCTGTCTGCATACAAAGAACATATTATATAAGCATCTCTCAAGACCATACATGTAAATATTATCAGAATCTGAATTGCTTTATACCGGTCCAACAACATCAGACACATGAGAGACTGTTGTTCCAGAAGCAGCTCCAAGATAGAGGACTCGGGCCCCAGGTTTCTTTATTGGACATAAACCATACAAAATAAATTAGATATGAAGTTACTAATTAGAATCACAGCAACAACATAAGAAGTCTTTTAACAAAATGAATTTTCTTACAATCCATATGTTGTCAACCCCACCAAGGATGGCAGCCGCCAACTTGGATCGGAAAGGGTTCCAAACTCTATACTCATCTTTTGTACCATCCTCTTTCTGCATATCATAACAATTTCATTGTCAGCATATTACTATTATCACTATTACTATCATGATATACAACACACAAGTGCATACACATACACATAATATATCATTTGAAATCATGCGTGCATAATGCTATAAGATGAGAAAGAAAAATTACCTGCACAGTAATCCTTTTCTCGTTGTAAACAGCCTCACCAGGAACCATGTTCTTTGTAACCAGGGCATCTTCTTTTCCCTTGGCAATGAAGATCCCTTCGTGTCTGTGAGGCTCAACCACAACCTTGCTCCCTCCCTTCATTCCACCCCTTCCACCACCACGACCTCCACCTCTTCCTCCTCCACGGCCACCTCTACCACCACCTCTTGCTTTGAATGGGGTGCCTCTATCTCCTCCTCTTCCACCAAATCCACCTCTCCCTCTACCTCCTCTGTCACCTCTTCCCCTGAACCCTCCTCCAGCACCACCACGACCTGCACAAAATCAACCACCATTATCAACAAAATAAAAGGAATGCTGCTACTCCACTACACTCTTCTACCAATAAAAACACGAAACAAACAGTTCAAACACCAAAACAAAGGAAAAAGAAATGTCACTACATAACTAAACTCTTCTACCAACAAGAATGAAATTTCTTCAAGACACTAAAATACTTCCCAAATATCCTAACGTCATTTCAGTTCTACACTCAAAAACGGTCTCAATGAGCTAAAAATCCAAAGTTTGTATTCAAATAAGCCAAAAAGTAACAATGAAAGTTGACACATTCAGCTACAAATGCAATAGACTTGTTCTGAGGAATGAATCAATGGAAAGATAACCCTAAACAGAGAATGGGAATAACTTCAGTTACCTCTAGGAGGAGCCATCTTCAAAAAGTTGGAAGCAGTGAACGGCGAAATGCAAACGAAGTGAACTGACCTAAGAAAAGCAGAGGAGATATAAAGCTTTTATAGCTGAATGAAAAAGTTAGGGTTTAGATTAGGGTTTTGTGTTTTTTTTTTTTTTTTTTTAATCAAGTATAATAAAATAACGAATAATAATAAACAAAAGAAAATATGGGGAAGAAGTTTTTGGTGGGTAAGCCCATTTAAATAACAAAAATCCAATGGTCTAGACCAAATCATTTCTTGATTGATGATTGAATCAGTTACTATGACCAAGCCCAAAAAAATAACAGTTACCACAGCCGAAAAGAAAATGGCAACAAAAAAATTAAAGCCTTTTTTTTTTCAAAGCTAACTGTAGAATCTTTCCAGATTTTCATATAGTTTGTCATATCTTCTTTTTTTTACTTTGTTTAATACAAAAATATTATATATATAATTAGTTATCAAATTATTTATTATGTATTTGAATATATTTATATACAAAAATACTATATTCATATCAGAAAAAAATTGCTACCATATATATACATGTGTGTATGGATGTTTTCAATATGTATTATAATATATATTATATAATTATCTAATTTAATGGCTAATATTTTTTTTATATAAATGTAACATAATTAATTTATATGTGTTGTTTCACGAATATATTTATATATGTTTTAATTATAATATGTATTTTTAATAAATAATTAAAAATTATTTTTTTAATAGACATGGAGTATAATTATTTTTTATAATAACTGTTCTTTTAGACAATGATACATTAATTTGTGTCTTTAGAGCGTAAAGCATATTTAAGATAAAATTCTCACTCCATTCTATACATATAATTGAAAAGATGACAAGTATCTAAATAATAAATACATTTAATATAAGTCAGAATTATCTCTTTCTAGTTTCTATTTTTACATATGATACTGATACGTTCTTTTTTTTTTTTTCCTTTTTGTATTACTGATATGTTCTTCTTACTCTTTAATATCACTATCTAGAACTAGAAGTATGCAACATTGTCAATGGCCGCCACATTGATAAAGCCACTCATCAAACCCGAAGAGTGTGAAAAGTGACTAAAATGAACTCTTGGACGGTGATTACTTGGCCCACTCAAGTTTCCCTTTTCTCCTTGTATCAAGTCAACAACCAATTTAATTAATTTTAAGGGAAATTTCTTGTTCATTATCCCTAATGGTATCTTAAACACCAACTGCTTTAATTTCTACGTAATTTGGTATCTCACATATGACTACATTATTTCTTCCTAGCTTCGTATAGTTAGAATTTTTTTTAAAATGTTCTTTCGGGTCGCCCTATAAATTTACATACATAGTTTCACTTCTATATAATGCTAAAGTCCAATACTCAAAAAAAAAAAAAAAAAAAAAAATCCCCTTTCTCCTTTTCTTCCCCTCATAGAGGCTGTTAAATTTAACATTGCATTTTATAGTTTGCTTTTGTTTCTAAAGTTTGATCCTAAATTTTGGTAGTCTTTATATTATGAAGTTACTTTTATAATTGTATGTTGAAAATTTGGAGAAATAACAAACGAAAGGAAAAGACTTTGAAGAGAATCATACACTCTTCATGTTTTACCTTTTTGTTCCTTCCAAAACTTCAGCTAGTAACTATATCGTTAGTTTCTCATTTTTGTTTCTGATCGATGTTTCATCATTATTTTACAGATTATAGAATGCCAACTTCAACTTCCAAACCATGCAAGAAGATCACAACAAGGTTTCCCCCAAGAAGGGGCAAGATCAAAGCTGAAATATTTAACATCCTACTCAAGTTTGTGAAATCCAAACTCCATCTATGAATCAAAGTAACTCATCATTATTATAACAATATAAATGTTGATGTTATAACCGGTATATTCTTTAATATAAGAATATACTAAAATTGAAGCTTATGATATTAAGTTAGAAGCATCTGTGTCTGTTTGTTTTTTAATTGCAGACAGAAGCTGCTTTTATAGTTAAGTCATATAATGTTGTCCATCTATAAGTAGTTAAGTACCACATATACTTTTTATATAAAGTGGATTTGTGCTGTGAATAACATAACATGGCTTGCAAAACCAATGTTTTTGAGGTTGGGCAGGATCGTGATTTACAGCATTATTGTTGTGTTATGCTATCTTCTTTGTATCTTAAATTATTTACTAGCTTCGCTTTCAATGTAATTTTCTTCTAAGTGTTATATAATAATGCAAATCAAGTATTAGCTGCTTTGTGTGTTGGCTCCACTAGGGGTGTAAGTTATCGAACCGGATCGAAAATTACTGCAAAACCGAATCAAAAATTATAACAATCGATTTAAAAACCGAAAAAATCGGTTTTTTTTTTTCTGACAAAACCGATCGGTTCGATTCGATTTTCGATTGGTTCGATAGAAACCGAACCGAAGATATGCATCCATTTCAATGTTTTAACTATTTTAACCTTTAACCTAACAACAAAAATCTCCAACCTCTAACTATTTCAATGTTTTACTCTTATTATTTCAGTTTATTAACTATTTTAAACATCTAATTATTGTGTTTCATATTTTCCTCATTAGAAATTAAAAATCGAAAAAATCGACCGAACCAAACCGCTATTGGTTCAGTTCGATTTGGTTCGGTTATTGTTAAAACAGCAAACCGAACAATTATGTATCTGTAAGAACCGAACATATCGGTTCGATTGGTTTTTGGTCCAAAACCAAACCAAACCGAACCGATAACACCCCTAGGCTCCACCTGGTCCAATATTACTTTCAAGATTTTTTATTTTTTTTTTTAATTTCCGCGCTAGAGAAATTGACTCTCTATTCAAAATTTGTAAATATTCTAAAAGTGTGGTTGTGTCATGTGTGTTATACGGTGCATGTATACACATCGCATATGCTATATCATGTTGGTGATCAATCTAGTTCAATTAAAGAACTAAATTTTTAAGTCAATATTAGTTAATTATTTAAAATTAATTTTTATAATAAAAGAAATTGGTTATATGGTCCCTGTTTTCCTGAAAATTCATGCAGGTAAAAAAATAATGTCATATTGGGCCAAACAAAAACAATTAAAAGCCAACTTGAACTTAAAAGAAAACTGAGCCCATGCAGTCATATTGGGCAAAACAAAAATAATTAAAAGCCCAACTTGAACTAGAAAACTGAGCCCATGCAAGTAAAAAAATAGTCATATTGGGCCAAACAAAAACAATTAAAGCCCAACTTGAACTTAAAAGAAAACTGAGCCCATGCACTTCACTCCACGTCACTTCACTTCACTTTCTTACTCAGCACACAAGCAACGAGTGTAAGTAACTAATAACAGAATATTCCAAAAGGCCGTACCGAGTTAGTGACTCAAGGAGCCTTCGTCCCCAAGTTAGTGAGTCACATCGCATGAACTCGCTCCCCCTGTATAAATAACCTCAAACACCGCGCATCCATAACCATAAACTTACCTTGATTACTCTCTCTCTTTCTCTCACTCTCTCACTCTAAATTTCGGAGTTCGAATCCGGTGAAGTAGATGGCAGAATCTACTACGATTTCATCTGTGGCTCGCAGCAACTCAATAATGGAAGCACAAAAATGGAGGTACTCGCAGACGGTACCTCCTCGAAGGGGCCAAAACCGGATCAAGCTGAATATTCTCAAGGCAGTGGTGAAGTCTGCGACGTCGTTTGGCTCCTTTTCCCACACAAAACGACACGAAGTAGAAGAAGAAGAAGAAAACAGAGCTCCTCTGAGCTCTTCTCCGCCAACTCCACGTAGCTATAGCTCCGATTCATAATAGCCTTATTAGAAAGGGAATTAGGGTTTTGGATGATTGATCTATGAATGGTGTGATTGTTAATTTGTTATGTATCGGAAAGCTAAGAACTCATAAATTGTACTGTATGTATAAGAATTTTCCAGTATTGTGTGTGTGTGTGAATTAGTGTTCTTGATTAACATCATGATGATTTTTGTGATGCTCTCTGCTGGTTTTGACTTTTTGATTCAATGGCCAAGAGCGCTTCATCTAGTGTAGTAGTTATTTGGTAACTTCATTATTCAAAGTTCAAACATTGCTTCGATTAGCAAGAAATGTTTTAGAGAAAATACTCAATTTGGTTCTGAATACTCAATTTACAGTGAGTTTTCATTACAGAGTCAATTGAAAAGTTTGGGAATTAATTTTCTTCAAGGACTAAATTGAGATTCGATTGTAAATTTAGAGATCAAATTTAATATTATCTCAATGTTTTATATGCAATTTTTAATATACTCTTTTATATGAATAAGAAAAATACAACTTAAGGATAGTTTTTTCTTTTCTTTGGACATGGAGAGAATGGATATTACACCAATTGTATGATTGATTGTGAAGAAATAATAGCATCTTTGGTAACGTTTCTAGGAAAATTAGTATCTTTTAGCTTGCAACAAAATTCAAAATAAATAAATAATTGTACCCTTGTCACATGAGATATTGACATGGTTTTTTGGTAACGTTTGAATGAGAGACTAAATTACACCAATTAAATAAGAATTCTTTTTGTTTTTTTTTTTTAAATACTGAAATATGATTAATTTTTAAAAAAATTAATTTCAATCTCTCACCATAAAACACAATATTAAATGATCCAAGTCACTAGTGAAAAACATCACCGTTCAGTTTGCTCAAATAGTCAAATACAGGTAGTACCAAAATAAATAATTAAATATTTTGTTATCGAATATAAAAAATGTTGGGGATTCCTTTCATAGACTCGTTAACTGGATATGTCCATACAATATCAAATGCTACTCACCGATATCTAAAAGTATTTTAAAATAGATTTTTTAATTAAACGAATAAAATGTTTTAAATTGTTAATATTTGGGGGAAAAAATAGACAACCAACATTTTTCTCTTAAATTTGAGTCAACACTTACCAATATCCTATTTTATTTTCTAAAAATGTTGACCTTACTAACATTTTTCCAATATTTTTATATTACAAATCTCAAAAGTTTTTACTTTTTACTAAAACTAATTGAGAATATTTAAGTTATTTGTTTGCGAAATTTGAAAACTCAGGAGAAGTTTGATTTATGAATAAGAAACATTATATATTTTTTTTGTCCATAATATTTTCATCAAATGTTTTAAAAATTATTTCTAATATTTTATTTGATTTAATATTGTCCTTAAAATTTAAAAATAATTTCAATTCAACTTCTAATATTATTCTTTTTACAGTCCATAATTAGTTTTTTTTTCTAGTTTTGCCTTAATCATTACTAATATATAACTAATTAACTTGTTGACTAAAAAAAAAAAGAAATTAATAACAGATAAAATTATTGAAATTTTATACAAACATTCAGAGAAAATTGACGATTCAAATTAAATATTAGAGACAATTTAAAATAAACAAAAAATATTAGGAATAAAATGCACACGTTTTATCCTATTTACTAGGTTAAAGCTTTTTGATGGGGGAACATTATTTAAAGTAAACAATCCATCACGTGATTTTGTCTTAATCATGAACTGTGAAACGAAAATGACAAGCATACACAAAAGTGGATTCTTTGAGGTTTGACCAATGCAAATTATTATAGCACTTTGTTGATTAATGAACAACCACAGTTGGAATATTTCTTAATCACTACTATTATCTCAATTTGAAAATGTTTAGTATTAAAAAGAATTAGTAAAGAACAGTTAAAATTTAGCTTATTTAACATTTATTAATTATTATAATAATTAATAAATATTAAATAAGACAAACTTTGACTATTTTTTTTTCTAATATTACCGATCTCAATCAATTACTAAAACGTTTTTATGGTTCGTTAGATTCTTTTACGAGCTTAATTAATCTGGTTAGGTTCCCATTTCAATAATTATATTCCCTTCTTCATAACTTCATCGCTTGTATACACAAGTAACATTTGAGTATCTCCTAACTTCTACGATTTTATATGCATATTTCAATAAAAAACTATATATGCAGCATATATCTAGTAATTAATGAGAAGAATCCTCATTCCCCCACAAAAAGATTATATTATAAAATCGTTAGAAGATATATTTATATTTTTTATTATAAAAACGTTAGGCGTGTTGATTAATATTTGTTTGAATTTATTTTGCACTTGAATTAACATTTGTTTCATTAACTCTTTATTTTTTATTAAGAATATTAATTCCTAACACTCCTATTTTATTCTTAATTACTTAATGGAGTGAAACAATAAGCAGACGTATAAATTGTCACGTTCATTTGGTGATTGTGTTTTGTGTTTAGCATCTTTAAAAGTAAAAAGAAGATAATATATATAAGCTGAGATATATATAAGAAGATAAAACTAACTGCCCACCATATATTCGACAGAAATTTAAGATCCTCTTGTATTTTTCAAGTAGTTTTGAATTTAATTATAGTATGAGTGCTCCATGGCTAAGATAATAAAAATGTGCAAAATTTAGTTTCGAAATGTTTGATAACAAAAAAAAAAAAACAAAACTGTCGAAACTTATTTTATTTAACATTTTTATTAATTTTAATAATAATTAATAAATGTTAAATAAAATATTTTTTTTTTTATCTTTTTAACATTACTGAATTTAGTTACGTACTTTTTGACAAAATCGTTTTCATGGGTTCTCTATTGTCGCACTAGAATTTATATGATCCTACCAAAAAATGGGCTTTAGCAACGGAAAAAACCGTAACTAAAGTATTTCAAGGAAAAGGAAAAATTAATGTATAAAGGAAAACAGTAAAAACCATGCTTCTAGATTCAGTCCAATAATAACCACATAAATAGAAACAAACATAAAGAAAACAGTAAATAAAAGCTTGAACCATAATTTTCAACCAAATAAAATTGCATAACATCAAAACTCTTTCACCTCTCTTAATAACCATATACAAGCCAACTATTGAGACTCCATCCACCAAAGAATTAATTACTTTAATTAATAAAGACATGGTATTTTTTATATCACACTAATTCCTATTATGTTAATTAACATGAGTGTCTTATCATACTAGAAATCCAAAACTGAATTGAAACTAAAATTACAAAATTATTGAAATCAAAATTTAACAAAGCAATGAAGCACCATTAATAGAATCATTCTTAAATCATTGAAATTAACCAACAATAAAATTATTTCAGTTTCATAAAAATTAATAAGGCAAAAAAAACAACAATAACCATAATTTATTCTATCCAGTAACAAAATTAATCAACAGAGTTAATCAAATTTTCATACAGCAACTAAAATCTATTCTGTCTAGTTACTATAATCTAGAATAAAAATTATAGCAACTTATAATTATTATAATTAACAAAATAAAAAAACTAATCGATGAAAGAGAGAATAACATAATCAAACACCGTAATTCCACAGCAGCAGAGAGATGGCAAAGAGTCCATGCGGCAAAAGAGAGACGTTCACAGAGAGGGAGAGAGGGGACTCGAAAATAGAGACAAGCTTGACGACGAGGGCAGAGACGGCGACGCCAACAATAACTCCGAGCAGATCTGGCGATGGAGGAACCAAGCCGACGGTGAGTGAGGAATAGGGAGACAGAGACGAGGATCGAGCAACCATGAGCAGACGACGAGAATAGGGCAAGGAGAAGAGGAATGTAGAGCGATGATGGCACCCACGGTCTATCCCCACCGGCGGCAAGAGCACCCTCCCGCCGAGGAGAAGAGTTCGGAGATGAAGAGTGGATGGCGGCTGGATGCTGTTGTAGAAAAGGGGTTAGGGTTGGGTTCACCTTTGAGTCAGAGAAAAAGGGGGATGGTAGCTGCGACTTCCAAGGAGGTTTGGGGCTAGGGTTCTTCACTATCCAGAGAAAATAATCGAACAAAAATAAAAAAAATAGAGATTACATTGTAATTTGTTTGGCTGCCCAAATAATCAGCTATGGAGACCATGCTAGGATTGCAAATCAAAAACCCAAAGCACGATTTTGCCATAGAACCTGATTTCATACCAAATAAGGGTGCATATGGCCCGGCTCGACCCGAAGATCCGGCCCGACCCCAAACATTTTAGAGGCTAATTTGATGTGATTTCACCGGGTTTAGGGTCGAGTAAGGGTCTAAAAAATAGACCCGGTCATTATTTCGGGTCAGGTCCGGGCCATAGCTCGGGTCGCCCGAACTCGGCCTAGTGGTCCGGTCATCATATATAATTTATTAGTGATGGATCATGGCTATTCTTATGTGCAATTTAAGTATTGTAAACCTTAATATTTTGTATTATTAGTCATTATAAGACTATAAGTTAATGTTTTATGTTTAGAATGCATAAGACTTTAGACTAATGCATAATATTGTATTATTTGTATTGATTTAAATATTTAGTGTTATTAGACAATATTAGTATTGATTGTGGTTATGCTTTAGTTTTGAAGAAGGGTTGGTTCTTGTTATATTTTTTTAAGTGAATTTTACCATGTCAAATAGTGGTTGGAGTATTGAAAACTTAGATATTTTTACATGCTAGCTTATAAGAAGGTATCAACGTACTGTAATGTTAACGGCCCGGTTTTTACCCGGTATAATTGTCGACAATAGGGGTGTGCATGGCCCGGCCCGACCCGAAGACCCGGCCCGGTTCCGAACACTTTAGGGGCTATTTTTGTGTGATTTCACTAGGTCTAGGACCGGGTTAGGGTCTCAAAAATAGACCCGGTCATTATTTTGGGTCGGATCCGGGCCATGACTCGGGTCACCCGAAGTCGGCCCGGTGGCCCGATCATCATACACAATTAATATTTTGTGTTATTAGTGATGGATGATGACTATTCTTATGTGGAATTTAAGTATTGTAAACCTTAATATTTTATGTTATTAGTTATTATAAGACTATAAGTTAATGTTTTATGTTTAAAATGCATAAGATTTTAGACTAATGCATAATAATGTGTTATTTATATTGATTTAAATATTTGGTGTTATTAGACAATATTAGTATTGATTATGGTTATGCTTTAATTTTAAGAAGAGTTGGTTCTTGTTATATTTTTCTAAGTGAATTTGACCATGTCAAATAATATAATGGTTGGAGTCTTGGAAATTTGGATATTTTCACATGCTAGCTTATAAGAAGGTATCAAGGTAATGTAATGTTAACGGCCCGGTTTTCACCCGGTTTTTACCCGGTATAATTATGGCCCGAAAGTGTATAGGTTTCATCGGGTCTAGGGCCGGGTTCGGGTCTAATAAATAGACCCGGTATATATTTCAGGCCGGGTTTGGGTCACATCAAACCCGGTTTCACTCGACCCATGCACACCCCTAGTCGCCAAAAAGTGTGTTGGTTTCATCGGGTCTAAGATCGGATTTGAGTCTAATAAATTGACCCGACGTATGTTTCGAATCGAGACTGGATCACATCAAACTCGACTTCACCCGATTCATGTGCATCCTAGTACCAAACTTGAGACACGGTCTGATTTTGTCACTTTTATGTATCCGTCGACAATCATCTCTAACAAATCCCCTTATTTTCTGATAGTGTAATATTATCTCTTCTTAATTCTGTCTATATAACTATGTACCTATTACCATTTGATTGTTTACTTATTTCAAAGTTAATAATTTCTTCAAAACTATGAAGGTAATGCATGCATATAAAAAATTTCAACAAGTATTTTTCTTAACAACTTCCTTAAATTTTTTATTTACTTTTTTTTTATCAAGAGCAAATATACAGTGAACAAAAATTTTTAAAAAAGTTTGATACATTATTCAATGCATTGGAATTTTTTTTTTCTAAACACAACATATATTTATTACTCCTTGACAATGTTGAGAATACTTCACCCTAGACTCTTCATACAATATCTATCATTGTCCATTATTCAATGCATTGGAAATTTATTAAAGTTGACATCATCGTGTTAAGTTGAAGACATAAATATTTTAATTTTTAGACAACAAAAAAATAGATATTTGAATTTTGCCTTTGACCCATATGGAGAGAATTTCTAGAATTTAATGTGTAGGCGTGCGTCAACTAGCACATAATGCAAATTAAAAGCTTGAATTATAGAATAATTGAATTAAGATTCAAGTAGTCCTACTTCACGTGCTCATCAATCATCACATCCTCTCCTCTTCTTCTTGATGTACTTCTAGTTATTATTCAGTTCCTTTCGCAGCAAGGAAAGTGCTTATTCATAGATCAAATTTCTGAATACTGGTTTGATAAATCAGGCAAGTAAGACTTATGAGCAATTTGCGCGTTATTTAGTGCATGTGGTGCCTAACAAATGGGTGAGAGGTCACATTTCAATGTTTATTTACAAATCAAAATAAGAAGAAACAAAAATTGTCAAATCATGAGTTTATTTATTCACTTAAACAAGAATAAAAAATTTGAATCTTATTTTTTTAATATAACAATTTATTAGCCAACCACATATTAATATATATAATTGATATGAGAGAAAAAGACAGTTGATGTATATCAAATTTATTCCAAGTCTAGAAGTTATCTTATTTTAAATTTTAACTCTTTTAAGTTTTATCTTAATAGTTGATTCGGATTCAATTTTTGGGCTGTTCATAATATTTTTTAATATGACAGGTCAAAAATTAATTTATCGCTAATCTGAATTTAGAATCGAACCTCAACATTTATTTAAGCAGACGAGTAAAGTGGCTATTCCACCAACTAAGTTGGTTTTATAAAATTTTTATCATTTTAGTTTTTTAAAGATATTTTTGCAATCAAGACTGACTACCTATCCTGAGAAATGAATCCTCTCAATTTTTTTTTTAACAATTGAAAGTAAAGTGTGATCTCTCACCATTAATTTTATAAGTAGGACCAAAAATAAATATGAGAAAGAACAATAAAGGATTAGAGATCACACTTTACACTCTTATTTTTTTTAACAATTGAGAGAATCCATTCCTCTTATCCTGCTAAGCACCAGCATTTTTTATTTCTGGGTCAGAGATCACAAACCTTGAGAAAGATAAACAGGCTTTTGTTTCGTTTTGTTTTTCCTCTTAGCCTCTTAAGGCCCTCTCAATTGGGCTTACCTTTGGGCCCAAACTTTAATAATTGGATATGTGACTATTTAGACATACAGATATTTGACGTATCTGACTAGCTGGACCCAAAAAAAAAAAAAAAAGAAGTCACACACATTTCCAAAGAGATTTACAATTTTTGTTTTAAATGCTAACAAAAATTATAACATATTTAGTTATTTTAGTAGTTAATAATTTAGTTAAAAAAATAAGAAAATTATGTGTATAAATATATACAAATTTTTAAATATATTATATTAAGTCAATTTTATGATATTTATTAATTGGTACTTAAATTTTGTCTAACTTATCTTTTATACTAAATTTTGATTTTTTAAAAATTATTTATTTTTATATCTTTTAAATTAAATATTGATATTTAACTTTTTTTTAGTAAGTAATCATCATCTTTTAGTCACTATATTATTTACCATTATATTATTATGAATAAATAATAGAGGAATGTTAGGGGATCAACAATTTTTGTGATTTGTAGCCATCAAATAGCCATCAATAATGATTTTAATGGTATGAGATTGGTGTGAGATTTCATCCAATGGCTCACTTTTTTTTTTGCTAGTTACATGTTGGTCAGAATTTAACAAAGTTGCTGCCTCTCTACACTTTTCCTAAAAAATAACGGATAGATAACATAATCCCCCGTTCACATTTGAAAATTGAATTGAATGAATTTGAAATTGGAGAGGAAAAAAGCAAACCCCACCAACATGACGATGAGCTTCGTAAAAGCCTTGTCCACTCACAAATCAAGGAAGCAAGAATCTTAGAAGCAAATGCAAATGGAAAAGGAAAACCAAAACGGCGATATCGCACTTGATTCCAAATACGTTCGCTACAACATTCTTGGAAACTTGTTCGACGTTTATGCTCACTACGTTCCTCCCATTCAACCCGTTGGTCGTGGCGCTTACGGCGTCGTTTGGTATCTCTCTTCAACTCTCTCTCTCTCTCTTTTCAATTTCATTCAATTTTCCCTCATCTTCTTTCTCTTTCAGCTGCGCGACGAATTCGGAGACCAAAGAAGGTGTTGCCATCAAGAAGATCGGGAATGCCTTTGACAACCGGATCGATGCCAAGAGGACTCTCCGGGAAATCAAGCTCCTCTGTCACATGGACCATGATAATGTAATCAATTTCATTTTTCTCTAATCAGTTTTTGATTAGGTTTTGGTTTTGAAGTTTTTGGTGTGTGTAGGTGATTAAGATAAAGGATATAATAAGGCCAGCGGAGAGGGAAAAGTTCAATGATGTGTACATAGTTTATGAGCTGATGGACACTGATCTCCATCAGATTATTCAGTCTAACCAGCCTCTCACTGATGATCACTGCCAGGTACTTCGTTCGATTCGTTGTCTCTGTGACTGTGTGAAGGAAATGAATGTAATTAAGTTATAGCGTGAACGTGGCAATGGCTCAGCACACAGAGCTTGTAGCTTGGATCAATATCAATCACTCCAATTATGTGTACACAGTACTTGAATTGCTTCGTTTCCAAAAGAGAGTATTGATTGCCAAACTATCATCACATGCCTTGATTGTGTTGTGCTTGACATTGAGTGTATTTTCCTTGACTTGTAAGTGTGATGTTTATGTGAAAAAAAATGGGGACAGAAGTTGTTGAATGTAGAAATGTGCTTTAGAGTTGATGTGGGTGTTTTTGTGAAGGGAAAAAGGATTTTGATTGTGCTGTGATGAAAAAGCCTTGTTTTTTGTTTGAGAAGAGGAATGATATGGGAGTTTTGTGAAAGGATTTTGAAGTTTGGGAGTTGTTTTAGTAAATGTTATATAACCTTGTCTAAGAAAGTGAGAACAGAACAAAATATTTCTTCTCATTTGTTTATTCAACCTAACTTCCTAAGCGATATTAGAGACATTTTAGTAACAGAAAGTTGATGCTAAATTGCTAATCTCAAATAGACAAACAGTTAAAATTGTCATGTAGTTATCTCGGTTTGTAATATCATTTATGGTTGTTTGCAGATTTATATTATGATTTGGTATTTGATATTTGAACTGGAAGCTCATATGGAATTAGTAGCTTACAAATTCAAATTCATTCGTTGTTCGTTGAATCTTTGATCATTGTAGATTCGATTTGTTACTAAGAAATTGTTAAGGGGGATAAAGCTAAAGCAATGTGTTGAATGTCATTGCAGTATTTCTTATACCAGCTCTTGAGAGGATTAAAGTATGTACACTCTGCCAATGTTTTGCACCGAGATCTAAAGCCAAGCAATTTACTTCTCAATGCAAACTGTGATCTCAAAATATGTGACTTTGGGCTTGCCAGAACAACATCTGAGACAGATTTTATGACAGAATATGTTGTCACTCGTTGGTACAGAGCCCCTGAATTGCTATTGAACTGTTCAGAATATACTGCAGCGATTGATATCTGGTCTGTTGGATGTATTTTGATGGAAATAATTAGAAGGGAGCCTTTGTTTCCTGGTAAAGATTATGTTCAGCAGTTGGCACTTATAACTGAGGTATTTGTCCGTGTCTTCAATACTTGAAATTTTTTAGAATAACTTAGTTTTGCAAAATTGCAAATGGTGAAATCTTGATGAGCTAAGTCCTCACAATTTTGTCCCAAAACAGTTACTAGGTTCACCAGATGAATCGGATCTTGGATTCCTCAGAAGTGAGAATGCAAAGAAATATGTTAAGCAGCTCCCACATGTAGAAAAGCAGCCATTTGCGCTGAGGTTTCCTGATGTGTCTCCATTGGCAATTGATCTTGCTGAGAAAATGTTGGTCTTTGATCCCTCAAAACGCATAACTGGTATGTTATTCAATCCTTATTTTATCATCGTCACTCATTTCTTCCTTCCATTTTAACTAATATTATATGGTTTTATAGTTGAGGAAGCACTGAATCACCCATATTTGGCAAGCCTTCATGAGATCAATGAGGAGCCCACTTGCCCGAGTCCATTCATCTTTGATTTTGAACAGACAAGTCTGAATGAAGAAGATATAAAGGAGCTCATATGGCAAGAGTCTCTGAACTTCAGCCAGGATCAGATGCTTGAATAAATCAGTAAGCAAGATGGTCATTTTCCTTTTTATCTTTTCAATTCTATGGACTTCCATAATACATGTTCAGAGTTGGGTGCAAAAAGTGGTTTGATTCAATGAAACATGTTATGAAAATGTTTCTTAGTGGTGTATGTGATTCTAGTAACCTGTAGTTACTAGTCAAGGAAGAGTGGTTAGAAGATGAATCCTCCCAGCTCCGTTGTCCTCGGAGGACAAGTGATAAAGTAAGTGTTTTTGTTTCTGTTTTTTCCTTGGGGGGATTCTAGTACCAGCTTAGCATTGTTGGTTTGGTATACATAAATGGAAGGCGCATATGCCTTTAAGGCCTTTGTCTTTGGCTTAGCATTGTATAAAATATAAATCCATATATAGCAGCATGCAAAGTTGCTTTAAGATAAGCCACAAGCCCACAATATAGTGGTGTTTCAGTGCTTAATTGCTTATAACGCTGGTTTTGTTTTTTGTCTGTCTTTTCACTTGGTTAAGTTGAAAAGTTTGAAATCTTTTGTATATATGTTTTACATTTTGATTTGATGATATAATTAAACTGGTTCTATTGTTAGTCTTACTTATAAATAAGAAATTAACTCTGAAGTTGATTGTGATATAATAATTTGTCTCTCGAATTTATTTATACATTGGTTTTCTAAAATAAATCTGACCGTTTATTTGCTGAGAAGTGATTTAATTGCTGTAATTGTAGACCTAAATGCCACACTTTGAATTTTCGTCTGTGATTTCATCGGTTAAGCCATATATTTTTATGCAATACCGTAAATTATTTTACAGTCATTTGATTATATGTGTATCTTTGGATGATATATAATTAGATGCATGTTTAAAATTCTTTTTTACTATTGTTGTATCAAAATAAATTCTTATAATTAATTCTTTAGCTTAAGCCTCTGAAATGCTCTTTTCTTAAAATCAGAAATCATAATCCGTTAAGTGAAATTGTTGTTTTATATACGAGTTATATTATTTAAAAATTAAGATATGATTATTGAAACTTGAAGGATTTTTTTTTTAATCGGTGATTAAGAGACGTTTTAGGCTAGACCTTAAAACTGTCTCAATTGTGTTCAGGTAACTTTCTTTTATATTACTTTTTTAAATCTCAGTTATACCGAGCATTTAACTATTTAAGCTCACTACAGCTTTATTGAGCTGCTAATCATTCATTCTTTTATGTTTGGTGTAGATCTAATTTCATTTTGATTCTCAAGCATACATTAGTTTATAACTTAATTGTTCAATTCAGTTACTTTAAGCACAGAGGTTATGATTTATGTAGGAGTACATTATTAAGGACCATTATTATATAAATTAAAACATGGGAACATGACTTATATGAATTAACCATTGAATGTCATTTAGCTCTCGAATTTATTTATTTATTTATAATAGTTTTTCTTAATGCATGTTCACCGGTTAGATATAATAATTTAAAATTATTTAACAAAAGCTATAATTACATAACAATATAACATTATTAATATAGTTGAAGATGTTATCTTGAAGTAATTTTGCACTACAATTATGTACATTGTGTGTAATTTTTATTTTCAAAAAATATATAATTTATTTTTAATATAGTTGAATAAAAGCTGAAAACTAATTTTATTAGAAGATATTTTATTTGGCTTTTTCTTTTTTTTTTTTTAACATCTAAATATTGTATAAGATTTATTAAAATATGTGAAAGCTCTATTTCTCTTTTATTTATTAGACAAAAAAGCTCATTTTTATCAAAAGAAAAGTTCAAGCTTGAAACAAACACATCTAAAATGACTAAATGAGAAAGGAAAAGTATAGGTGAACAATGAAAATATTAAACAATGTAAACAATAGATATATCGGATGTTTATTTTACTAGTGTACGGATGGTTATTTTAATATTAAAATTTAGAGGGTTAAATTGGAGATGTAGTGTGTTTTTATTTGATTGGTGGTTGTTCATATTGTTCACCAAAGTCATTGTCCCCCTAGCATTCCCCAATGAGAAAATATGTGTCACTTAAGACCTAATCTAAATATTGTGAAAATTAAAGCTATGTATGCTCTTTCTGTCTCTTTTTCCAGAAGAGAAACACTTATTAGCTAAGCACATATTAACATCGTTCTACAACTACAAGTGTATGATGATAAAAGTAATATAACATCCTAGAAAGATTCTAATGCATGAAACTGGTAAAGTGGGTGAGAAAAGTGCCTTTTTAAAAGCCACGTTTTTTTTTTCTCGAAATAAATAAACAAATAAATAGAATATATTTTCCCAAGTGATTTAGTCAGGTATAATTCTTCACATTAATTCTAAAAAATGAGACTCAAACATGACATATAACAAAAGAAAAATTTCAGAGATCATACAAGATAAAACTATGTAAAAATTTACTTTTTCTTTGTTGAAAAAAAAAATATTTATTCCCAGCAAAATCAGACACCGAATATGAATAACAAAGTTTCCGGCCCTAGTTTCCCCTTATTATAATTACAATAATATCTAAACAAAACTACAATATTAAAGAGAAGCAATTTTATTTGGGAAAACAAAAAGTTTATGTACGAAGAAGTGACCAACGATGTCTTGATATTATTTTTCATTTCCACTTCAATTATTATTCCTTCATCATTTCTTTTTGTTTAGTTTGTCTATATTTATATTATATATAAATTTATTTATTTGTGAACCATCCTTGAACTATTGAATAATATAATTTTATTTATACGTTGAAAATACATATTATAAGTGCGTACACACACACACACACACACACACACACACACACACATATATATATATATATAGCAACCTCATCATAAAATACTTTGCATATTTAATGTATGTATAATTGTATATAGTGAATAAATAATATTATTTTAAATAATTAAGTTAAAGCGAGAAAAGTATACCCATAAATGTTTAAGCTTACACATAAATGAACTTTTCTATTAAGAGTGATGTCGGCAACACTTAACAAGAACGTTTTCTCGGTGAATTACTTTATTAGCTAAAAATTTATTTTATATCATGAATGAATTATTTCTCTTAAGAAGTTAAATAATGAAATGACACATAAGATACCCTAATGGATAATACATAAATCTGACTTGCTTAAACTCCTGCCTTAATTAACTTTTTCCCTTTTTATATCTTTAAAGTATATCTTTCTATTCTTTAGTATTGGTCCGCCGAAAAGATGATCCTAATAATTGATTTTTGCTGATTCGTTATATGAAACAGAATATACAGGAACAAATATATAAGAAATAAAATAATTTAAATTAAAAATTCATGTGACATAATTATAGAGTAATATTATTAAATCAATCATGTTACACGTACACAAAAAATAATTACTAAATTAATTATTTATACATATAATATAAAATATATATTAAAAATTTATGAAATAACGTATATATTTATCTACTAATTTAATAACTGATTTTTAATGTACACGTAATATTTTTATTATTCGATATATCTTTGTACAAGATCAAAAGGTTGTGTTTCATTTGTCTGTTCATCACTCAAGGTAGCTCAGCTTAGCTTTTTCTGTGGTCATATCTTCCACCTTTGCAACCATACAGAATCCCCTGAAAGAAAGTTGCATCAAATTTGTGGTTGTGGTGTTTCTTTGGTTGCATCTTAAGAATTACACCAATATTCTCTTCTAGCAAAGTAGATAGGTACACAGCACATGATGATAAAGAAAAAAGTAACAGCACAAACAAAGAAAATAAGACATATTTGAAAAAAAAAAAAAAAGAAAAAAAAGGAGATCCCTTCACGAGGGTGTAATGGTCCACCACCTTTGACTATTTAATTTAACCTTCTCCTCAACTTTTTAAAATTTGAATATGATCACTTTCAAATATTAATTGGTTGAATTTAATGATGTAGTGATTATTAGTTGAATTTAATTTTCATACTATGTAAATTTAATCGTATATTATCGCATTATAAAAAAAATTAGTTTTTAAATTCACAACATAAAAAATTATTTAAATGCATTAATTTTATTGAATAATTATGTAAAATTATTTTACAGTATAAGTACATCAAATTAATTCGTTATTAGTTTTTAAAAATATTTTATTTAATTTTAGTGTTAAATTCCATGTGACTCATATCTCACTCATTCTTTAATTAACTACCCTTTAGGAATAATTCATTCATAATTTTGTTAATTTGTAGTATAAGAAATCACTTTCAAATATTTCAATTTTAATGAAGATGGACAGTAGTTCTAATTACCACGCAAAAGAAGTTATATAGCATGTCATTCACGTAGACAAGGAAATTTGTTTCTTTTAAAATGAATAATTTTCTCTAACTTTATTTTATTAAACTATCTTCCTAATCTTCTTAAATAAAAAAGTTGAGTATTTTTATTTTTAAATGATTTTAAGACATTTAATTACATTGAATTTTTTTAGTAAAAAATTAGAAAAAATAACTAAAATATTTTGAAGAGTATATTATTATTATTATTATTATTATTATTATTATTATTATTAGTGCAATCCTTGATGAGTTGAGCATATAATATATATTTTTTTTGTCTAGGATATCTCTCAATTTGAAAGGATAAGGATTAATCTGCTCCAGATTTAAGTTTTATGATAGAGAAATTATTTAAGGGTGAGAGATCACATTTTACTTTTTAAGGTGAAAATTTAAAATTTAGAGAATTCAAATTCCTATTTAATAGAGTCGTGTTAGTCAATGAGTTACTATATGTATAAAGTAGAATTTAAATTTGTTGACACTTACTTAAACGGATGAAAAACTGATCACTCGGCTAAGTTAACGCATGAAATATCTTTAGTTTAAAGAGATTATTATAGGAAAAATTTTAAGTGTACCGAAAACACCGGTATTTTAATTGTTTTAACCGTTGATTTCAATTAATATATATTATAGAAAAAATTTTAAGTATACCGAGAACACCAGTATTTCAGTTATTTTAACCGTTGATTTTAATTAATATATGTTATATATATTTCTTATAATTCAGATCAACGGTTAAAACAACTAAAACACCGATGTTTTCGATATACTTAAAACTCTTTCTATATTATATATTTTTTTATAATTTAAATCAACGGTTAAAATAATTAGAATATCGATGTTTTCGGTACACTTAAAATTCTTCCATTATTATAACCCTAATATTACATCTTAAAGTGGTATATTAAAAGAACTTCTATTTGGTTTACTAATATAGATGCTACTAGCTAGAGAGTTTAACCTCATTTAGAAGCCAATAGTGGGGGACCATCGTGGCTTAATTATATGCCATGAAACTATATGGAGACAACATGTTGCAAATATCTATGATTCATTTATTAATATTAATAGTATTTGCATTGGCAACTTGCATATATAATCATTACATCCAGGAATATCACATGAATGAACATGCATGGTAATATGGAAATATTTTTCAACAAATAATAAAATCATTGGTTGCAGAAATCACAGGGGGAGAAAAATAATAATGAATATTATTAGAATATGTATATATTACATAGTTTATATAAAAGGTCCAAAAATGTTTTCTCATCGTTCTTATGAATACCTTTATCTGATACCATTCACGTCATCTTATGTTTTACTATTTTCAAAGGAGGTATTTTTTTTTAATAAAATAAAAAGAGGGTAGCCTTTTTTATTATTATTATTATTATTATTATTATTATTATTATTATTATCACGAATTCATTTTTAAACATATAATTATAGATTAATATTGATTAAACATTTAAATGCATTAACAAATAGTCGTAGAATTACAATTTTTTTTAGATGACTATTTATGTCGTTAATATAAAAAATAATTATTTTTATTAATGTGATATTATGTGATTGAATATACGTATACAATAATTTTACACTGACAGCATGACAGTATATTAAAATTAAATTTTAATTATTATGAAACCTAAAATTAACTAGACCATCTTCAATACAAATTTTCCAAAGTAGAATTCTCATCCTGTAATTAAAAGAATTACATAGGTTATATTTATTCATCTCAATCATCACCAAACACTTCGTAAATAAGAACGTAAAAAATCCAATGTCAAAGTGTAGACATAATATTCACAAGACAATAAATAAATAAATAAATAAATAACTCGTAGTCCGTAATTTATGTCTACGTACAAATTGATTTAGTTTGAGATACAAATACAGATAGAAATAGTAACATGCATATTAAAGATAGATACAAAATATGAATATAAAGACGAAATCAAAAGTGTAAAAAAAGTTTTGTTTTAGTATTCTATTTTTACAACAGTTTTTGTAAGAAAAGAAAAATACATAACTTTTTAATCTCCACCAAAAAATTACATTACCAAATAAATTTATATCTCCTGTAAAAATAACGAACTTTCAAATACTATTCTTAATATGGAGTCTAACGTTTTCGTTAGCATATCGATATGGATACTAATTTTATCTATTCATTTTGTGAATATTATCTGTTTTACACTTCAAATCTCAGGATTTTATTTTTGATAATATAAAATATTAAAATTTTTCACACACCCATTAAAATACGTCTATAAATTATTTTTTTTTTCATTTTTCTCTCCAATCGATGTGAGATTCAGGCTAATTTTTTTTATATTGATTAAATATATGTGTAATATATTGTTATTGGAATATTAGATGTTTTTTTTATATGGTGTTTTATTCAAATTGGACGGTCCGATTTATTTGATAAAAAAAATAAATTACAAATAGGAGGGTCCGATTTGTTTAAAGAAAAAAATTAAACTCCAAATTGAAAGGTCCGATTTGTATTTTTTATTTTTTTATTTATTAAAATAAGAAATGGATGGTCCGATTTCAACATTAAATTTTTTTTATTTTTGAAATCACAAATCGGACCGTCCAATTTGTGATTGTTTGTTTAAAAAACAAAACAATGCAAACAAATCGATGCCTCTAATTTGTGTCATCCCATAGCCAAATAAAACACCTCTCTTCTCACACCATATTATCATACACGTTTCTCTTTCCCACGAAAAATCAAAAGCGTGAGATTGACATAGCCCCTCCACCACCAATTTATTGAATTATCTTCAATTAAAAGTCTTTTTTTTTTTTTTTTGAGTTAACCTAGTTAAACATTTAGGTTAACTCCAGCCTCTTAAACACTAATAAAATAGTGACACCAAACAAATATCCAAAACTAGCATCCATGAAGAATAATTTTAACTTTGACAACTTTTTCCCCCCTCCAATTAACACAAATTCCCCAGGACCATCTAAGTATAAAGATGTACTTCTCATTCTCATCCTCCAATATGTGAAGCATGGTAACATCATTCTCATACCTTTTAAGCAGTGCTCCATGATTGATATTTATATTGTTATTTTGTGATAAAAAATTATTGATATCACAGTCGAGTCTTTCATTTTATTTATTTTTTAAAACAAAAATATTTAATAAACAAAATTAGCCAAATTTATTTTATTTAGTATTTATTAATTATTAATAAATACAAATAAAATAAATTTTGACCCTTTTTTTTTATCTCTAATATCTAGCATTACCGCCTCCAAAATTTCAACTCATAATTACATCTTTAATATTTGATTATTTGATAGTCAATTAAGAGACAAGACAAGGATAATACTTTACAAAAATATATTTAAAATTAAATATATTTATGTCATTTTCTAATTAACTACCAAACACACTATTTTAATAATAAGAACAAAGATCACCTTATCCAATCAACCTTGTCTCGTCTCTCCTATTACACAACACCTTAATTATTAAAAGAGAATATTATATATTCTTAAAACATATTTAATACATACTATATAAACAATTGCCACACTTTTTCCAAAACAAGCAATTGCAATTAACTCTACAATGCTCATCTATAATGTTTAAAAATTGAAAAAATAATAAATAAATAATTACAAATATTGATCTTTGGTTTGATAAAATTCAATATAAACAAGTTTCACTAATATAATGATCAAATCAATAAAATATGACTCATCGTTAAAAATCCTTACTAATTAAATAGATTTTAATAATGTATTTATTATATTTTATATTAATAGTCTAAAAGTTTAAAAAATAACTTGCTAATAAGATTAACTATTTTTTTAATATTATAAAATATAAAAACTAAAAAAATACTAACTTATTTGTTACTTTTCATAGTTAAATTATATTATAAAAAAGAATAAAGTGACAAATAAATTTTGAAAAATTTACATTTTGAACATATTAATCTCTAAAGAAAAAAGTATCAATAAAGTGATAACAAACGTGGATAAATTAATTCAAATTAAGACCTTCTATCCTAATTATAAGGAGCTAATTTAAAATTAGTGTGTCTATATCTGTTATCTTAAAAGATTTTATTGATATTTTTTTAAGAAAATGTAAATTTTTAGGAGTTTATTTGTTATTTTACTGCATAAAAAATACTGAAATGTCTAGTTTTTTGAAAGGTGAAAACTCAGGTACAGTTAATTTCATGTGAAGTTGATAGCTGAGAATCATTAAATAATTTGATAGATTTAATTAAATTATGAGAAAAGGACAAATAGGTCCCTGACCTTTTGTCCTGCGGACATTTTTATCCCTGACCATTGAAAAATACTCTTAAGTTCCTGACCTTCACAAAACTTGGACGGATCAGTCCCTCCGTCTAAATGCCTCCGTCAGGGATTGATCCGTCCAAATGTTTCCGTCAGGAACTGATCCGTCCAAGTTTTGTGAAGGTTAGGGACTTAAAAGTATTTTTCAATGAAAACGTCCGCGGGACCAAAAATTAGAAACCTATTTGTCCTTTTCTCTTAAATTATTATCTAACAATTTTTAACTATCAACTCTACATGAATTTAACTGTCCTTGAGTTTCTACTTTTTTTCAAAACACATTAGCTAGAAATAAGAAAATTAACCAGACTCATTTTGTTTTGGTGTGGTGGTAAGCCCAATTGGAGGCCCATGTTATTGTATACTATTATTGGAAGAAGGTGGCACCGAAACTATAATCTATTTGTGCATAGTGAGGGGCTTGTGGGTTTGAAGAGCGAACCTTTATACTCCAAACGAGTGAGCCACGTGGTGGGTTCCAGATCTGGAAGATCGCATTTGATTCCATCTCTCTCTCCTCTCTCTTCTCTCTTCTCTCTTCTCTCTTCTCTCAGCTTTTGATTTTTCTCCACCTCACTCCACAATCTAATGCCTCTCACACCCGCCACGTCATCGTCCTACGTGGACTTCCCCAGCCACTCAAGCCTTCATTTTGTCCACCTCATCACCTCTCCTCCCTTCCCTCAGAATAATATCTTCTCTTTCTCTCTCTCTCTTTCTCTCTCAACACTCTTTCTCTCTCTAAGCAAAAAAAAAAAAAAAAAAACTTTTAAGCCTTCGCTATTTCTCTGCCAGTCAAGTATTTTTCCACACACAAACACAGCGCAAAAGCATTTTTCGGTTTTCGCAGAATAACGGAGGAGGAGAAAAAAGGAAGAAGAAAATTTACGGAAGAGAGGTTGTTGCATCTGATAAATGTTAGAACCTCGCTTGCTTGCTGAATTTGTTTATTTCTTTAAATTTTTATTTTCGGTCTTTTGATATTTAAAACTAGATTTGGAGCTTTGACTATTATTTAATTTTTGTTTTGTTTCTATTTGGATTTGGAACTTTGATTTTTCCAAGTTGCTGAATCGAGCTTTGCGAGAAAATGGAGGTTTGGTTCTCCACGGTGAAGCTTTGAAGGTCTGTTCTGTCACGCCACATCTGTAATTCACTTTACTATGATTTATTCTTAGCTAGCTTTTGTGTATGGAAAAGAATAATCATAAAAGGAAAAAGAAAATAATGAAGAGAAATTTTATTTTAGATTGTAATTCTGAATTTGTGATACTAAGACATAGAAGCTTTATTGCTATATCTGAATTTGTGTAATGTTTTATAGTTTTCTTTCATAGGATAGAAGATGCTTGTCAGATTTTTGGTGGTCCTTGTGTTGTTGTTGTTATTATTAATCTATTTATTACTATTATTTATTAATTAATCTATTGTTGGATCTTCCATTTTCCTGCCTTGGAGTGCATCCGGCTCCATGTTAATAGGTGGATAAAAATTACTGTAAAGTAAAAGAAAGGGAAAGAGAAAACAAAGAAGAAGGTATTGTAGATTATGGTTTATGAAACTTGTGGTATGTTTTGTCTTGATGAATATGCCATTGACTGTTTGAATTTCTGAAGTCCCTGCTGATGTCTCCCTGTAAAATAATATGTGACCAGTCTCACTATGCATGCATGTCATGTCGGATTTCGTCTGCAGTTTCTGTAGGAATGGTAAGTGAGTTTAATTGTTATATTCGTTTCTCAGGGTATCGTATGAATGGAAAGTAAAACTTTGTGCTGAGTAAGGACTCAGAAGCTTTGAGGGTTCTTTGATGCAGGAACAGGTTGTCGTTCCATTTCATTAAATTTGCTTTGAAATTTTAGTTTTTGGGCTTTTGGTTTCTGTCTGGGGGCTGGAGTTTGGAGGTATGAATTTTTTAAACTTCTATGTTAACTTTCTTCCAAAGGACATTTATGTTTGTATAGTCAATTCAGGATTTTATTTTATATATTCTGTTAGCAGCTGCTGATACTACTGTTTGTGATATGTGTGATGTGTTTATACGTGTATTATTTTGTTTGAGCCTCTCTTGGGTGGAGTACCCCCAGGTATAGGGTATTCTGTCCTTCAGAATTGTGATGTTTGATAAAGTTTTGACTTGACTGATAACTATAGTTAATGTTTGCAGAAGTTGATAGTTGAAGTGCTTAGGATGTGGAGAATCCATGGGTGAATTGATGAGGGTATTGCATTTGTGTAATCCTGTTAATTCTTCACCCATGTTTTTTGAGTGTGGTTGATATAGGGTGGTCCAATGAGCAATAATGTTGGGAAAAGAGGTCTGGCAGAACAAAATCATAAGTTTTTTGACAATAAGAGGCTCAATAATGGAGTAGTTAATGGAGAGCTGGGTTCTGGGTCATCAAATGATGATAACACAAGATTTAACAGACAAACCAGGGATGGAAACAATGGGTTGCGGGGACAAATTCAAGTCCATGACAGCATGCAGATTTCGCAACAACCACCTCAAGGACCAGTTATATGCTGGGAGAGATTTCTCCCTATAAGATCCATAAAAGTTCTGCTGGTGGAAGATGATGATTCAATTCAACACGCCATGTTGTCCGAGCTCTTTTACGAAATTGTAGTTATGAAGGTATTAATGTTGTCTGTTCCTATTTCTGGTTAATCGTTCCTTGGCACTGGAGTGCATTTCTGTCCACTTGTAACTCCAACATGATCGAGACACAAAAACAACACAAACATGACTTTATTATCCAGTCCAATTTTACTAGGGGAAAAAAGTTGATAGTCTTTAGCTTTGTTTTGCCGAAGTCAGATGCTCAACTGCTAAGTATCAGCTCCTGAGAAAACAACTTATAGCTTAGAGTCTGTTAAGTATAGTTTCTGACATACAAGTCAGTAATCTTGTAACTCTTTTTTGGGTAGTTTCAATTCTTGTGCATTCTTTATAAATTTACTTTATTCTGGCAGTTGCATATTCTTGGCTTCGGACCCAGTGGGAAATTTCAGTATGGGTATCTAACCTCTGTGCTGATCTGTATTACATGTTTCCTTAGTGAACTGAGAGATAGTTATGGATATTATGTTGAAACTTGATAGCCTATACATAATGTACTTAGTTTCAAATTTAAAATGTGAGGATAATACTCCCTAGTTTCCAGTGCAAGGATTAGTTTCAATAAATTTTTTTGCATGTAAAAACTGTTAATAAATGGAAAGACTTAAGCCTTGGGGTGGTTTTCATAACATGTTTAACATTTTGGTCTTGATGTAAGCTTAGTTTTCTTTCTTTAAGGAAAAGTGCTTGAACAATGAAGGTGATAATTCTTAAAACGGTATTTTCTTTATCTATGGTATTTACAGTCACTGCTGTTTCCAATGGTCTTCAAGCATGGAAAATCCTAGAAGATCCAGGAAATCACATTGATCTTGTCCTTACAGAGGTAGCTATACCGATTTTATCTGGAATAGGTCTTTTGTGCAAGATCATGAACCACAAAACACTGAAAAATATTCCTGTGATTAGTAAGTCCCATTCCAAACTTATACTTTATATCAAAACTTAAGTATGTGTTTTCAGTAATTATTTTTCATCTGGTGTTTTGTTTTCCATTCACGTTGAAATGCAGTGATGTCATCTCAAGATTCTATGGGCATAGCGTTTAAGTGTTTGTCAAAAGGTGCAGTTGACTTTTTAGTGAAACCTATTCGGAGGAATGAACTTAGAAACCTCTGGCAGCACGTTTGGAGAAGATGCCACAGTGTGAGATGCTTTACATTTCTTTTATGTAGAGATTGATGTATCAAAAAAGCTGTAGATATATTGTCATGTAAAACCTATCTAATTTGCACATAATTCCAGTTTATATTATGGATCATATGTTGACGAGCTTGAATATCAAACTATTCTGCTCACCGTTTAATAATATCATGGTCAACTGATCTAAGGATTTACTAGACATATATTTATTCCTTTATAAAGAAGCAGTAATGAATTAACGTAGCTTACCGTATTTCTGTGGCAAGATAATTCATCTGTGGGTCTTTTCACTGATAACTTAGATATCAAAGTTTATTTGTCAAAATGATTGTCACTTCTAAACTTGGATTAACATGCTCCTCAGTCTAGTGGTAGTGGGAGCGAAAGTGGGACACATAACAGAAAATCTGCCAAGACAAGAAGTAACGATGCCTCAGAAAATAATACTGACAGCAGTGATGAGAATGATTGTGGAAGTAGAGGCTTGACTGTTCGAGATGGAAGTGACAATGGAAGTGGCACTCAGGTATTGGACAACTCTCATACTTAAATAGATGTGTTTTGAAAGAAAAAACTTTTCTATCTGAAGGTAAACCTATAGCAATATCCAGTCTCAATATACCTGTTTATTCATGAAAAAAAAAATAATTCAGAAATTTTATTACAAGAGAAGGAAAGAGTGCAAAAGAGGATAAGGTTTCGTACAAAGAAACCAAAAACAGGCTAAATACAAAAGATAAAGCTTGCAAAAATGCATCCCGATCCATTTATATGTTATATGATAACATGCTCAAGCTCAATACCACAATTGAACTTATCCCTTTGTGTGCATGCCAATCCCTATGTGGTAATGTGCAATATACGCCATTATTTAGAGCATTTGGTTCTAGTGCAATTTATGCACCTTTATTGTTAATTTTTCAGATAAACAAGTTTTATGGGATAAAATTAAACATCTAGCCTCTATTTAGTGTAAAATCTCATTATTTTTTTAGAGGACTTTCCCACTCCGACATGTTGAGAGCCAAAATATACAATAAGAGAAAAGGAATTGAACTGGATAAATTCAATTGTAGTAAATTTTGGTGCCTGGGAAACGGGTTTAAAGTTTCTAGAGGAGTTGTATAGGTGTAGAAGGTCTGTAACTATGTACTATGACAGATCAAAATTATGGGATGTATTTGAGCAGGTTTAAAGTTTCAGCGGAAGGGCGGCAAGTTTTGTTTCAAATGTGTATGGGAGTGTTTTATTTGGTGGGGATGGTGGGAGAGGGTTGAGAGTGCCCCCCCTCTTGAAACATTGAGTTTTAGAGACCCACCAAATTTTGGGGGAAGGCCCCCCGGGGGGACACCATAGCTTTCACCCTTATTAAATGTACATATAAAAAAGTACACCCATAATATAAAAGGGTTAGTATTGGAGGAAAAAAAAACAATTATACTTTTTTTCCACTGTTACCTTCCCCAATAACTGACCATTGCATTCCATTATTGATGACTCTCTTCCACCCTTTTTTGAACTCCCGAACATAGCAAAGAGTCTAAATTGTTATTTTTGGTAGTTAACCTGAGTGATCAATAAAGAAGGCATGAATACAGGGTATCTTTCATTGATCAAGTCCATTAGCCATTACAACAAGCGTCATTGAACTGTCTTATTATCCATAACTTATCATTTCTTTGTCTAAAATCTATTGATTAATGCTCTAAATGTTGGAGGCACTAGGGATATGATGCCATGGTGCATGCTCTTAGGTGTTTCATAAGTTCCTCTAAAAATAAAATATTGAATTCCATAAGTGGATATAACATTTCATATTGATATGTCAATACGACTTCTTTGATGACTTGTCGGTGATTGTTCTAAAATGAATAAACAAGTAATATTTTTTCTAGGGATTCGTAAATTGTGAGTTCTTATTTAATGATTTAATTTTCATGTAATTACCCAAAAAATCATAGTAACACTCCTATTTTATGTAGAGTTCATGGACTAAGTGTCTAGTTCAAGTTGGCAGTTCTTATCCAGTTTCACCTCATAAACAATTGGTTGATGCCCCTGATAGCATGTGTGCCGAAGTGATGCATACAAAGCCTGAAAAAGCTAGTAGTAGGTGGATGCATGCAACAGAAAAAGAGTGCCATGAACTGGTTGACCATTTTGGTATGAATTGGTAGTATATATTTTATCACATATCTATCTAAATTTGCATACTTTACCCAAATAAACCTCTTGGTCACTTTACAGATAATGTTGCAATGGGTAAAGATTTAGCTATGGGAATAACTTTGAATGTGCAACTAGAGCATGCACCCAAGGAGTTGTCTAGCAATCCTTCGGGTAAAGGGATAGATATTATGTCTGATGTAGATGGTAAGCAACTCAACAAGGGACATATTAATGTCTGTGAAAAAGGACAACTGGATTTCAACAGCGATAAAAACAGGCCTCGGGAAAATCAGGCTATGAATGTTGTTGATGTTACTGATAGCAGCAGTCCACAGGCTGAAAGCAGAGACTTGAATACTCCAAATGGATTTTCTGGTTTCTCACAAACTAAAGCAAGTTGTTCCTTTAAACAGCATCCTTCCCTTGAACTGACTTTGAAAAGACTTGGAGAAGCAAGAGATGCTAAAATTGTCACAAGTGATGAATGCAATATTTTGAGACATTCAGATCTGTCGGCATTCTCAAAGTAAGAGGAAATCTTCTAGCATGATTACCTTATGACTCATGAGTATAAATATTTGCTGTATTATACTGGTTAGTACTTAATAATGTGTTTCTCTTTTTTCCTTTTGCAGATATAATACTGCTTCTTCTGCTAACCAGGTGATGTTTTGTGGTCCTTAAACAGCAGGAACCATATATATTTGAGAGAAATTAAGGGTGCATTTGGTTTGTGTTTTCATATTCTCTCTTCAAGGAGAGAAAACTGGTGGTGAAAACAGAAAACAGGATTTTATTGTTTTCATTGTTTTTTCTTTTTCCTTAACAAAATTTTGAAAACAGAAAACACTGAAAATGAAAACATAAAACAAACACATCCTAAGGTTTTTGTATTTCATATGCATATTTCTGCCCAATTTCCAGTCATCTTGTGGACTTATGTAGTTATTGCTATACTCCTTGATATGTGTCAGATATGATGTGCAATTATGTCTAACCAACAAGGAGCAGGATAGTAAAAGAATAACTAAATTATCATAATAGTTCTCACATACAGGATTAAGAAAGGATAAACATGCTGTGACTCTTAGTACTTAATAGTTGGTTGGCTAGTAAATGCCAGTAGGGTTGCTGGAGAATAGTGTCCAGCTCCAAACCTCTATCCTAGTGCGAACCTTATTTTATCTGTGCTTTTTATCAGGCTCAAACTGGAAATGTTGGAAGCTGTTCACCACTTGACAATAGCTTAGCTGCACCAAATGCAGAGACATTACACAACTTCCCATCTCATTCAAACAGCACTCCTCCAAATCAGCAGTCTAATGGGAGCAACAACACCAATGACATGGCCTCCACTAATGCATGTCTTGGGACCAAACCTGAAACTTTGGACAAAAAGCCAGAATCTGCAAGAGGGATTGGCTCTTTTAATTCTTCCGCATTGCAAACTGTGCAGCACAATAGTATCACTTCATCTCAAAAGAAAATTTCTGCCCAAGGAGAATATGCAGAAATTGTTAAAGGACAAGTGGAATGCTCTGAACAAGGATTACAACTCCAGCAAAATCACTATCAAATTCATCATTACAATCACATCGCTCACAAAGCTGCTCTAGATCTCCGGTCAGGTCACGATGATCCCTCGATGAAAGGCTCCTCCAAGGCTGCCCAGCAATGTGTATCATCAAATGTCTTTGGTGGGCCAGCAGAAAGTAATGCTGCAAATTTCGGCATAGATGGAAATGCTGCTGAGAGTGATCATGGGAGCAATGGACAGGATGCATGCAGTAACACCTTGACAGTTAGAACTATGAATGTGGAAAACGGTAATGTAGCAAGTGGGAGCAATGGAGGAGGTTGCAATGATAGGAAAAACATTGGGAATGGTGCAGATGAAGAAAGAATGGCATTGAGAGAGGCTGCCTTGACAAAATTTCGTCAGAAGAGAAAAGAAAGATGCTTTGAGAAGAAGGTGATTTATTCCTAATTACATTGTCCATAATATATCTGTTATATGCTGAAATCTTTGTAGCCTGCAGAATTTTTCAATTTGAGTATTAAGGATTTTTTTTCTGCGCTGCTCATCTTGTAATTCCTAGTTGGATTGATAGCTCATGGAAGTCCCACCAAGATGGAAGATGCTGTTAATAAGATCTACTTGTTTGAAAGAGTCTGATCCTATTATGATAATATCCTGTATGAAAATTTCGTATGCCTCGGTTATGTTTACCATTGACAAGCGCTGTTATCTGGCTTTTCACCTGGATTGGTGAAAACGTTTGGATTATGTAAATTTTCACTTGAGCAGATCCATTCTTATTGCCATGGATGTTATCTCTCTGTGGCCTAATGTTCTACTCTCCATTCTGCATATTTAAATTTCAGCTAATTTTTCAAATTCTTTCTGCCTTATTTACCCTGAAGATATCTTCCTAAAATTTATTTTCGTTGTAAGATATGCTTGTTCATGTTCAGGTCAATGACATGATCTCATTATTACTAGGTGCATACGTTTTATATGCTAACATAAATTTGACTTGTTTCAATGTTCTGGAATTTCCCTTTACTCTTTCCAGGTTCGATACCACAGCCGGAAAAAGCTAGCCGAACAGCGGCCACGAATCCGTGGACAATTTGTTCGACGGATAGCGTATGTTGCCACATTCTTGAATTAATTTAATCTTTTTCTCTTTTTTACGCATCTTTATGGAAGTGCTGGGCTAACTTCTGTCCATTCTTTTTCTCCCTTCAGGTCTGACCCCAAAGAAGAAAAAGATATACAAAGCCACAACATGGATTCAAGCGATGCTCTCCAATGACAACAGCTGAGCCCGCAAGATGCTTCTTATTAAAACTAGCCACTCACACGCTCAACTCCAAAGATTTTTGAAGGTTTGTGCTAGAAAAATCTGTGAGTAGGTCTACCTTTGTTGTGTGAGAGACACCGTTATTAATTTGAGACCTGAAGACATTGCTCTATATTTTATTTACTATGTCTGTGAAACTTGTAAAAACTCCAATGGACCCATGGAAGTGGTTGCCTTTGGACAGGTTAACCTCTGATGAAATAAATTTTATCATGTTAGCGTGCATTCTCTGTGGCTAACTGTTATTCTAGAGAGTAGAGACCCACTTCTGAGTTAGGTCTTGTGGAAGTGGAATTAGTTAAAGTTTAGTTATGGTGGTTGAAAACGAAATGGGAGAGGGTTTACCTTGCCATGTGTTCATGACTAGGAAGCGCGTGAGGTTCAGGGGAATGTCTCAATCATGTGCATGTGTGTGAATTACACGTAAGGCAAATGTGTCAAACCTCAAAAACCAAGTCCATTTCATGTCTCAAGTTTCAACCATGTTCACATTCATCCAAATGAAAGAAAATCTAACTCTTCTAGATTGTCTTCAAATGGCAAAACTCCTCTTTTAAATTTTTACTATTTTAAAAAAAAGCTGACACACAAACAAGTCAATAATAAATTATGTTATTCAGTGTTTGGTTTCATGTCCTCTGACTCTGACAGATAAGAGACAGAAATGTAAAATTTGGGGGTTTTTATTTTATTTTAAAGAGAGAAACACATATTAAAAAAAAAAAAAAGAATTGTCTTCGTTTGGAAATAGAGGTTCAATGATTAAATCGATTTTTTTTTTATATTACAATTGAACTGTTTCTTAAATATAAATCAGTTATTTTGTGAACCGTAATATGACACGTATAAGTCATTTAACTCATATTTTTACATAAAAATATCTTCAATATTTTTTTATTTGAATAGTCACTTTTTCGGTTTTTTATTTTAAATATATTTTTATTTTGAAAATACAAAGACTATCATAAAGACAATTCTAAGTTTTAGTCCATATTTTATTTTCTTTCAAACATTTGTTTTAAAAGATGGAACTAAACGATACCTATAGCTCCTAGCAAGGATTGTTTTAGTTTGAATCCCTGTATGTTCAATCATTTTCTTATGATACTCTGAAATGTCATGTCACCGCTCTCAATTTGCTGGTTGGAATGCAACAGAGAGGGTTCCTTCCTTCCTTCCTTTTTCCATTCTTCTCTGGATTGGATTCTAAAATTATTAAAAGCAAGTTGTTAGATCCAATTGGTTTCGTTGAAACATTAGGGACCACACTACAAACCAATGCTATTTTGCTTCATTAGCCGACCTAATGATGCCTACCTACCTACCTATATATGTTTGTAGCTCATCAACTTCCTTGGAGTTTAGCACTTGCTAGTCATAAATGATGTCTGAACTCTGAACCATAGCAGATTTATAGTAGTACATTCTCAGGGCACAAACATTCTTATTGGTTATTAAGCACTTGCCCATATTCCATGTACCTACGTCCATCGAAAGAGGGGCATCATCTCTTGTTGGGAATCCAGTTGCATTGCTATAATACCCCTACGGCCCTACATAGGGAATAAAACGGGTAAATTGGATCATTTTTTTTTTACCCTAAAAATAAAGTGTTCGAATTGACATGGTTATACTATGTTTAAGTAACATATTTAGGGTAAAACACTAAAATGTGTGATTCAAAGTGGGCTAGCTAGTAATAGAGGTACCTTCTTTCTTTCTTCTTTCTTTGACCCTAAACTAAACAAAGGTCCATACCCTCCATCGTGGAGCACATGCACTTTTTCATTGATTAGCCATATTGGCGCTACCATTAAAATGATGGTGGGTTGGAGAATCCCTTCACTAAATCGAGTACATAGCCAAAATACCATAGGACAAATAAAGTTCGTGCTTTGGCAACCCAAATAGGCACAGTTTCCACTTTCCACTTCTGCTTTTTGTGGGGTTTTAAAGAAAAAAAGTTGCTTAAAGAAACCACAACCTCAAGCTACGAATATCTAACCAAGTTAATTTTGGAAGAAATACTTGAATCAATGGAACTTCAATTCGTTTACAAAACGATATAATGGCAAGAAGTTTGTACAAAGTTTCAGGTTCAAATACTATTTCTACCAATGTAATTAAGATGTTATGAAGTACTTATGTATCTACCAATAATAATAATGAATTTGAAATCAAATAAAACAGTAAGTATGTTATATTAAAATCAAAAGGTCGTGTATTCAAATATTTTTTTTATAAATTATATATATGATGAAAGATGTTTTGAAAAAATGTATACCCAACTTTCGTCTATGTTTTCTTTATATATAATATAGATTTGTCATTTTAAAATGTTGATATATTTTTTTGCTAAGAACACGTAAATTAATAGAAGCGAATATTTCTCTCCATTTTCCATTCATATATCATATATCATATATGTGCTGTTAACCATTTGAAAATAGTACTCCATTTTCTTTACAGTTTGACATAAATAATTCTTAAATTTTCAGTGAGTTTAAGTGATTTTACATTTATTTTATAATAAATTCTCAAAATTCTAAGGTACGTAAACACTTTAGCAAAAACATCTGTTAAGAAGGTTTTCAACTGTGACAAAATCTAAAAGTTAAAATATCTAAGACAAACTCGGTTTATAAATAGTTTGAAAGTTAAAACTAGCAGAAAAAATTCAAGTACAGTTGTCTTTATTATATAAAGTTATTAATTGAAAATCATTAGATGATTTAGTTGTTATTTAACATCTTTCATTTATCAATTTCATATAATAAAAATAATTGCATGCGAGTATTTATCTTTGAAACTAATAATTCGAACATGCACTATAATGCTATGTAAATTAAATGAAGAGTCCTGGAATAATAAACATCTTCCCAAAAATGTAAACTAATTTTGGAGTTTACTAATGATCGAATTCTTGACTTTTTGGATCTAGAGCTCTAATACCATGTTATGATACCACTCATCCAAAAAACTTCAGCTAATGGCAAAAGATAACACTAATAATTATATCTTTAATACTTCTTAATCCTCCATTATACAAATTGTACAAATATTCCATTGGCTCCTCATACTTTTCCTTAAATGAAATTAAATTTGCTTTGTTCCACTAAGAGCTATAGTTGTAGTGAGGTGGAGACAGAGATATGGGCATATTCGTCATCAGCTTCCCTTGCATTGGCACAAATGGGATATGGATATCTCATAGGATCTCTGTTTTTTCAAAAGAATAATAAAGGTGGCTGGCTATATAGGCTTAGTGTGCTATAATAATACATTAATATTAAGTAATTTTCGAATACCCAAAAAAAAAAAAAATTAAGTAATTTTCTTCCTTAGTCAATTCGGTATCAATCAATGTTTACTTGAATAAAAGATTTGCTCCCCTATCAGCGTAAACTAAAAGGAACCTCTTGCGGACACATGTTCTAACAAAAAGCCATTTTTTAATAAGAAGAAAATGAATATAATTTTAATTTAGAGAAAACGATAAATAGGTCTCTGATTTTTTGTCTCGCGGACATTTTTGTCTCTGACCATTAAAAAATACTTTTAAATCCCTGACCTTCACAAAATTTGGACGGATCAGTCCCTCCGTCCAAATGCCTCCATCAAGGACTGATCCGTCCAAATGCCTCTGTCAGGGACTGGTCCGTTCAAATTTTGTGAATGTTAGGGACTTAAAAGTATTTTTCAATGGTTAGAGACAAAAATATTCGTAGAGTAAAAAGTTAGGGACCTATTTATCTTTTTCTCTTTAATTTATAATAATATATTATAAAAAAGAGCTTTGGATTTTTATTCAACCAACTAAGTATTTTTATTATAAAATTTAAAGATAAAAGAGTCGGTGGTTAAATTAAACACTGCCTCATGTGGCAATGTATTGCTTATACAGAAAAAAACATATTTAATTTGCTAACATGGTATAAATTTTACAAATTTTTATTATCAAACAATCAAATACATTATAATCACAAGGAAATTTAGGTTATGATAGTTAAAATTCTTGTATTTTAAAATGTAAAGATAACTGTTTGGATAATTAAATATGATATTGACCTCTTTTTTTAATATATTATTATTATTGTTATTACTATTATCAAATGATTTTAGAGAAAATGAATGCAATACACCAATTAACAGATACTATATCCTTATTTTTTTTAAGTAAAAAAAAAGTCAAATTTAAATGTCGTTTAGTTATATATAATAAAAACAAGGAGATAGAGAGAGAAAAAAGATATCTACCATAAAAACAAAAAAAAAAAAACAAAAAATCCCTGACTCAAATGATTCAAAATCTTTAAACAATTTTATTCGGAACTAAATGATGTATAATTGTTTTTTGTAGAGAAAAATCTAAAACAGCTTTTGACAATTATCTCTAAAGACAACGAGATCCTTGAAAAAAAAAAAAAACTTAATCCGGCTCCTGACAATTATCTTGAAAGGACAACGAAGTTCCTGTACAAAAAAAAAAGTCAATGTTATTTTTTTTGGCACCGAAATTAATCAATAAAAAAAAAAATAAGATCAGATTAGATTTTTTTTTTCTTGAAGATCTCGTTGTTCTTTCGAAGTAATTATCAGGGTCGGATGGGTATTTACTCTTTATCTTACTAACTACTTGGAGAAAATTGTCGGCTACGAGTTTCTGGTGGATACATAAGTTTAATTTAATTAGTTAAACCGGAAGGAAAAGATTATTTAGTTAAATATGAATAGCCTGCAAAGTACTTAATTATATACATATATGATATGTGGCTATGTGGCTATCAACATCAAGGACCGTCCACACAAACTTAAAAATATAAATAACATTAATAAGAGAGAGTAAAAGGAAACAAAAATTATTGTGCTCTCTTCAAAGTAATCCATGACATTATATATTATCTTCTTAAAAGGTTAATCATATATTCCGCATCATTAATCCGAACTTAAAAGTTTCCACCTTAAATTTAATGACATGTGTGTGTATCTCTTGTCACCTTTCATGTCTTATTATCATTCAAAAAATGTCGCAATAACATACATTGATAAAAACGGTTGAATGCGTACCAAATTAATCAACTACCAATCTTATTCCATGTGTCTCTTTCACAAACCCCCCTACTTTGCTCATAAACTTCTTATCTGTTAATTAATGACATACAATAATGATTAATAATTAAAAAAATCTGAGATTATTCTAAGCAATACGTGGGCATAAACCTGTTCCTTTTTGGTAATAATTAACCAAAGCTAATTGCTGTCACCACAATTTTTAATTTTTCACATTACTTAATAGGTAGTGCTTGAAATTTGGAATTTGAATAGTGGCACTATATATATATAGAAAAAATGGAACTTTCTAGATTACTTATTCTGTTTTGTTTTGGTGAACCGACCATGCAACGTGGTTATCCCTACATTTCCCTTTTCATATTCTTCGGTCTTCAGCTCCAATACTACAATTATTTTAATTTCTAAACTTTTTAATAGCAATAAATTTACATTAATATACCGAATTTAATGACTCATATTAATTCTAGAATAACAACTAATATAATTTTTTTTTTACCAAAAGATAGGAGATTCGAATCCGCAACCTTTTCATTGAGTATGTGAAGATTATGCCATTTAAATTATAAATTATTTGTTACAAATTATTATCTAACTAATAAACTATAATTTAATTATGTGGCATTCTACTGTACAGATTAAAATGGTATAGAGAGAGAATATAATTCATTTTATAGTTATTTTTTATTATTTTATTATTATTCAAAATGTGAGTCTTACCTTTATTAATCTCTCTTTCATTCTATTAAAAAAAAAATATGTAAACTTACATCTTTACCGTATAATTCACCTTTAATTAACTCTTCTATACTTTAAAAACTAATATAAAATAATCTAATTTTTTTAATGTCCAAATTAACATACTTAAAATTAATTTGATGAATTAGTCAAGTAATTAAATTATTCGTTTACTTAAGTGAGTGTTAACGTTTAAAAAACTCTATCTTATATATGCACTATCTAACAATTTATTAATTAATAATAAATTCTTAATAAAATTCAAATCTATTTTTTAGCTAATTAAATTAAAAATATAGCAAAAAATAAAGAAAATTTTACAGAGAAAGTTAATTATTTTCCATTTAAAAACGGTCAGATTGGTAGAGTGTAGAATACAATACTAGAATCTATAATAAATAATTATTTTTGAATTCCCTGATGTTTAGAGTTAGAGCACAAGTATTGGAAACCGATGAAGTGCGATACGCGTAGGCAAGTGGGTCCCACATTATTACGTCATCATGTGGGGCCTAGTTGAATTTTCGAGACGTTGACCTTTTTTTTTTTTTTTAAATTTTATTTTTCCTCTTTTCAATTCGTATATTTATTCAAAGATGATATATGTGTAATTAATCAATGTGATTTGTATGAGCCAATGCCACCGGCGAAAGACAAAGATCTGTGTTTCGAACGAACTTCCACTAATTTCCACCGAGCCAATCATTGGCAGCCACGTCACCAAATTGTTACCCTTGAGGGAAAGATGAAAGCTAATTATTCAAAGCTCTCGGATAAAGTTGACTTCACGTAAAGTTAATATCTGAGAGCCGTTAGATGAAAATTTAGTTAAATCAGTTAAATTATCTAACAGCTTTCAGGTATTAACTTCACATGAAATCGATTGCACCTGAATTTCCACCTTATTTAAGTGGTCAGCTCATTTCTATTTAAACAAGTTTCAAAAATTTAAAAATAAAATTTAGAATCTGCAATAAATTAGTTTTTTACCGGTTGAAATTGAAAATATCGCCAATCCGCGGATAACCAAAACAAAAAAATTATTCACCACATTTTCCTATTTTAAATTAGAAATCATTTTTCTAAACAATATTATATACACAAAAAAAATTATTATTATATTTTTTATATAAATATACATATTGTTTTAAATATATTTTGTACGTGTGATTGTGATTAATTAATTGACTAATTATATATATATATATATTATTTTTATTTTTATAATATTATTTTACACATATTTTTATATTATATGTTGCATAATTTATAAAAAAAATAATATTATTAACATAATTCTCTTTACGTATACATAATATAATAACTATTGTTAAACATAAAGACATTAGCTTTAATTAAGTATATTATTATATTAATAAAACTATTTGATTAAATAATTAATTATCTTAAAATTTGAATAGTCAAAAGTACTTTTTAATCAAAGACACGGAGAAAAATAAATAGTAGTCAAACATAAAACATCACTACTAGATAAAAAAAAATGAACCACTTAATTTGATCATAAAATTATTTGATAATTTTTTGTGTTTCAAGAATAAATGTTATTTGATTTATATTATTTATTGTTTAACATATCAACAATGTAAATTTATTATATTGATTTTAGTTAAATTTTTTTATATTATTAGTATTTTTAATAGCTATTTTTAGAAGTTAACTTAAAACAAAACCAAAATTTTGCATTACTAACCTATCAAACAATGAATGACATGGTACAATGGTACAAATAGCTTATTTATTATTAATAATAACCTATCCAAATTTTGCTACCTTTTAAATCTCAAACTTTATTTAATTGATCCAAATTATTTACTTTATGACACCAAAAAAATTATTTACTATATATACGTTACTATATTTTAACAATTTCTTAATAGAATAAATTATCATTTATACCATGAAAGATACAGATGCTGACAAATGTACCGGACGTTCGTCATGTAATTGGTCTATTAAGGTACTTTTTACACACATAAGCCATCTTCTGTAGTTACAATTGTCATTTTATTTTTATATGAGTATATTTGTTAGCGTCTGTATCTTTTATGGGTACAAATGATAATTTATTCTTTCTTAATATATTTGCTAAAACCTTATCCCAAAATTACTCAAATATAAACACACATTAAAAAATAAAAACTAAATAAACAAATTTTTTGCCAACAAAATATAGCTCAAATGACATAATTTTTTCATCCTCATTTAAACATCTCGGATTCCAATCTCATTTCTACCTTTAAAAAAAAAAACTAAATGAACAATTTTTTTTTTAATTACTAAAAGTCTTAAGAGTTTTTTTAAAGAAGAAACGCGAATACATAGGCGTTTGGTGAATGCGAGGCAGGCTATCATATCCGCGTGAGTATGAAATGACGAAAACACCCTTTTGGGTACTTTGTTTTGTTTTGTGACTTGTGGCACATTTGTTTGTTTAGAATTCATTTCCACCTCATATATTTGAAGCCCCGAATATATTAGACCCTCTAACGTTGCCCACAACTTCCATCAAAACCCCTCCTTCTCTCTTCTTTCTCTCTCTAAGCTTCAGTTTCTATAACACTTTTGATTTCCCTGTTCATGCTCTTGGGGGGTTTTCTTTTCTGTGTTCTAAGCTCAGATAGATAGAGCCCCTTAGAGAAAGAACATGAATTGCTTTTGTTTGCCAGGGAAATCAAGCAAGAAGAAGCTTGAGACTGATGATTATACCCACACTCAAAAACCCTCCAATCTCTCTCCTTCAGGTAAATTTTCTTTCTTCAGTTCGTGGTTTACTTGAATGTTTCTGTGATGAAATGCATTTCACTGACACACAGAGAAAAAAGGCACCATTTTTGTTGTGCCCATTATCTGTGATCATGATATATATATATATATTTTTTAAAATTTCTAAATGGGTTTGTTTGTTTTAATATGAAGTTATTGGTTGTGGCTTGTGGGTATGTCTTAGACTGATCAAAGTTTCGTTCTTTTTTAGTCACTGGGTTTTTTCTTGTGAGAATTGTTGAATGGTTCTGTGTTTTCAATTTGGAAAGCGCGTTTCACTGGAATTATTACCTTTTAGGGGAAAAGAAAGAGAAAGATTACACTTTGGTATTGTTTGAATTGTTTCCAACAACATAATTAATTTTAGTAATTGTTATTCGGTTGTAACGCACCTTTATGGCAGTTTCTGCTAACTTTAATAAGCTTTCTCTCTCTTCTGGGAATTCATTCAATGAGTTTTGAACGTTGAACGGTATATTTTTGAAGGCTCGGTAATAATGATCATAGTCATCACCATCATCAAGCTCAATTTGTTTTTTCTTTCTGGTTGACGGTTTGATCCATAAGCCCAAGCTGTAAATTGTCATTTTTGTGGCTTATTTAGCTTCAAACTTTGGTGGCTGCATTATCTGTTTTTTTTTTTTTTTATCTTCTCTTTTTTCTTTAAACAATTTTGTATGTGCTAATTTGTTTGATATCTCTCTGTTTTGTGTTCTTTGATGTGTTGCAGATAAGGTCAAAGTTGATTTGAAACCAAATGTTAAGAAAGAAGATACTCCAAAGAGTGATCAACTTGCTCAGGATGTGAGGAATTTGAATATGAAACAGAATGTTTCCATTGAAGGAGAAGACAGCGGTAATCGGGCAGAGATATTCACTTTTGAGGAACTTACTGCTGCGACCAGAAATTTTGCATTGGATTGCTTTTTGGGCGAAGGAGGGTTCGGCAAGGTCTACAAAGGATACTTGCAGAGAATAGACCAGGTTTGTGAAAAAAAAAAGTTGGGAGCAAAATATGGAACTGCTGATGTATTGAACCTGATTCTACTCTTGTCATTTACTTGCATATTTATAAGATTAATGGATTCATGTGGCATCGTGTTAGATTGCGTGTTTATAGTTTCTTTGATTTGTAGGTTGTAGCCATTAAGCAATTAGACCCTAATGGACTTCAAGGAGTTCGGGAATTTGCCGCTGAAGTGTTGACACTGAGTATGGCAGACCACCCTAATCTGGTCAAGCTGATTGGGTTTTGTACTGATGGAGATCAGAGGCTGTTGGTTTACGAGTATATGCCGTTGGGATCACTCGAGCATCATTTGCTAGGTATATATTATCTTAATTTTCTTATTATAGAATACAATTATACGCTCTTTTGTCTGGTCCATCTCATTTTCTCTTTCTCGTAACTATAGACCTTCCGCCCGGTAAAAAACCACTTGATTGGAATACAAGAATGCAAATAGCAGCCGGTGCAGCTAGGGGGTTGGAGTATTTGCACGATAAAATGAAGCCTCCCATCATATATCGTGACTTGAAATGCTCTAACATTTTGTTAGGTGAGGGGTATCATCCCAAGTTATCTGATTTTGGGTTGGCAAAAGTAGGCCCGAGTGGTGACAAGACACATGTTTCAACAAGGGTGATGGGTACATACGGGTATTGTGCCCCGGATTATGCGATGACAGGTCAGTTGACATTCAAGTCAGATATTTACAGCTTCGGGGTTGTTCTTTTGGAACTCATCACGGGGAGGAAGGCCATTGACCATACGAAATCCGGCAAAGAGCAAAATCTGGTTGCTTGGGTATGTCAATGCTCTTTACCTATATTTATGCTTAACCGATAACTCCTTGTTTGTTCACTTACCTTTGTAGTGATTGTTCTTGTCGAATTGCTGTTGCCAACAAATGAGTTGCGAGCATAATTAGTTGTATATCTGTGGTATTACTTTTGGTTAAGTTTGTGGTTACTTCTTTGTTATCTTCTCTCATGTTTCGAATTTTCGATGGTGTCCTATAATTTAATTGGCATGGGAAGTTAGTTAAAATATCCTAGTAGGGATTTATAGGACACTACTGACTCTTCTGAACCATTGCAGACAGATCAGCTTCTTTTGTTGTTGTGAATTTTCTTTCAGGGACACCGTAAAGTTTGGCAGCTAGACATTTTTTCCGATCCTTGTTCATTTTATGCACTTCCTCCTTCAAAAACTATTAGACAATTAGTTAGGAGCTTGACCATGAAAAAAACCCCATCCCCCTCGCACTTTTTCTAAGATTATAATTTTTGTCATATGAAATTTACAAGTTTTAATCAATTAGTCTGAAAGAAGGTACATTCAATGTTTTTTCATAGTCTTGAAATACTGTTACAAAAAGGTAATACTATGTATGCATGTATTAAGCATGGGGACTATGCATCTTAATAGCTGGAGCGATTCCATGCTGTGCGAAGCGGTGCCTAGGGTTAGCCTTAGCCCATCAAGCATCTTGGTGAGGAAACAAACCCGATCTTAGCTCTCATGGTGAAGTGAAAATCCTCTCTGCCACATTGAGCTCAATGCTTGGTGGTATGCCTTTCCTTTGTTAGTCTCTCGAAAAATAATGTGTTCTAATTTTCAGCTGTCTGATGCCGTAATCTAGCATTAAAAAGTTTCCATATTCCCATTTTAAGCATGCCGAGTGCATATACGGCACGCATTCTATCTCATTTCTGTATGCTGTTAATTTATTTTCTGCTCGTGATTTGTGTGAAGTTCAGTTACCAGTTCGAGAACCTATGAACTTAGAGTACTTGTTATTTGTTTTTCAGGCAAGACCGCTATTTAGAGACCGGAGGAAGTTCTCACAAATGGTCGATCCTTTGCTTGAAGGGAAATACCCCGTGAGAGGTTTATACCAAGCTCTTGCTATCGCGGCGATGTGTGTTCAAGAGCAGCCTAACATGCGGCCGGTTATAGTTGACGTCGTTACAGCTCTGAACTACCTCGCATCGCAGAAGTACGATCCTCAAATTCCTCCTGTACAGGGCTCTAGAAGAGGTCCGAATTCTCCGAAAGCGAGAAGGGATGATGACGGTAATGAGAATGAGTCAGAGAAATCTGTAAACTAGGAAAGGTAGGTTAGATTGGTATATTTGTCTCTGTTCATAATGGGAATGTGCCTAGTTATCAATTTTTGTTTGATAGAAAGATAACTGGTGCCTCAAATGTAAGTCTTTCACATACAGAAAAAAGAACCCAAAAAAAAAAAAAAAAATCACCTTTTTAGAGTACTCCTTGGTGTACATTCGAGCTTATCTTGTTCTATAAAATTTCTCAGCTCCTTTCATCATGATCTCTACTATAGCTTTTTTCTTTGTATTTCTTTTGGTAATTTATTTTGAAACATGTTACATGCTCAATAGATCTCAATGGGAATCCACACCAAATATTGAAGAATGATTTGTATGTTAGTAAAAAATGGATACCACAACCCATCACAAATATCATGAAACTTTTTTTTAAAGGTTTAATTACTCTGTTGGTCTCTATAGTTTCGCGAAATTTTCAATTAGGTTCCTATACTTTTTTTCCTTTTAATTGAGTCCTTGCACAAATTTTTTTTTAATTGGGTTTCTACACTTTTTTTCCTTTTATTTAGGTTCCTATACCAATTCTTTTTTTTAGTGGGTCCCTATAAAATTAAGCTAATTACTACTAAGAGGGACTTAATTGAAAAAAAAATTAATGCAGGGACTTAATTAAAAAGAAAAAAAGTATAGGGACTTAATTGAAAATTTCACGAAACTATAGAAACCAAAAGAATAATTAAACCTTTTTTAAAATGTGACAAATTGTAGTTGCAATCTTGAGTTTGAATTTAGAGTTGCCATTTCAAAGAAGTATTCTCTATTTGTTTGAAACACTAAATCTAAAACCACTTGGACAAATCTTAGGAGAAGCAAACAAAATGATGATCCAACTTGTTGAATGGTTACCATAAACAATACAAATCAATAATTGTAATTTATTTTGATTACGTAAGTATCAGATTACATTGATGTATTTACTAGTAATAATGTAATATGAATCGATTCATTCTTAATGAAAAACAAAAAATGAAAAAAACATCTTTAAAATGAATAAATATAGACAACTAATCTTTAATTAGTTAATATTAGTCATTTTTTAATTATAAAAACTTTTATTTTTTTGAGAATTTAGATTTTAAATTTTAAAGTTTAGAATTGAAGATTTAATATTTAGAATTTTAATTTAATATAAAAATAATTTTTAAAAAATAAATAATATTAACTTAAAAAAATTACTTCTCTTTTTAATAGTGTTATGAATGTAACTAATTTGATCCCAGAAAGTCGGAAACTATATATTTACCTAAGTATGAGTTATTTTCTATGGAGATCACTTTAATAGAGACATTAAAAATGTCTTTTTTTTTAAGATGTTTATATATGTTATGATATTATTGGACATTTTTATTAAATCGGTTAATAATTTATTTTTTAATAAATCAGAATAAAATCGGTTTATTATAGTAACAATAATAAACCCAATTGTCTGCATTATAATTATTAGATCCGATTTAATCCGATCGATTTACACAAATTGAACCGAATTATGTTTAAATTTTTTGATAAAAAGACAAATATATCACTGATTTTTGTTTAAAAAAAGCTAAAAAAAATCATGGTCTAGTGAGTTTTGTAAATTAGTCAATTCGACCGGATCTGATAATAATTAGGTTTATTGTTATTGTTATAAAAAAATAGATTTTATTATGATTTATTAAAAAATTTAAAAATAACCGATTCATTAATACGTCTAATAATAGATAAATATATTTACAAAAAGACGTTTTATGCGTCTTTACAGGAGCATCCTCCATTTTCTATTTTATAACTCAAATTTAACACTATTAAAAAGAGAATATATATTTTTAAAAGAAAAGGAGAATTATCCAATCCAAATAATATAATAATATTAATATAGCACGTGAGTTGCACATGCGGACACTTTCCCGCCAAAAAGTTGTTAACGGGCGTAACAACCCGCGACAGAAAACAAAATCGCGAGCTTCTTCTTCCACTTTTCATAACTCTTCTTCTTCTTCTTCTTCTTCTCCTTCTTCTTCTCTACGTGCTTCGAGATGCAGCAGAGATCTTCAAGCTCGAGCTCGCGCTTCACGGGCGACGAACACAGAGCCATCAACATCGCCGCAGAGCAGCAGCAGAATCAGCACACCAAGCGCCGAAAGACCACTGAAGACAACGAATTCCTTGACGGCCTCCCGATCTACCACCTCCGCACCGCAGCTCCCGTCCGGAGGGATTTCTCCAGTCGCTCGTCGCGGTTGCCGCCGGAGAAATGGATTCATGCTATCCCGGCGCTCGTTCTGCTCTGCCTCTTCACTCTCTGGTGGTTCTCTTTTCCAGGTACCTCAACGTAACTTCCTTAGTTGTTTCTTCAATCTCATATATTCCTATCGCGCGTGATGTTCTTTCAAGTTTATTCTCTTATTATCTTTCCTTATTTGGCCGGCCATGTTATCACGCTCAAGATTTGTATTCAGATTTCGGATGCAAGATTATGTGAAAATAGAACAAGCCGCAAGTAATATTGTTCAGTTATGCTTCTAAATTAGAACAAAATGCATTTATCACAAATTTCTAGTATCAATTGCGATGCAATTGCTTGCTGAAACTGATTGGCTTGCCTCTCAACGTATGTGTTGATTTGGAATTGAATTACGTTCGTTTTTGTTGAGTGAAATCTTTTTTCCTTTTTCTATTCTGAAGCAGTTGATGTGGAGATCAATAATGGTAGGATTACAACCATAAGGCAGATCAACATGCCGCTACCTAACGATTCTCGTATTGATCTCACAATACTCGCAGTTTCAACAGCATCACCGATTCCTTCAATTCCTCAAAACGTGTCATCCGGCGAGGACGAAACAAACTTGAATCCAGCAAGTTCGCCTAATTGAAGGATTGGTGCTATCTGTTTTTTTTTTTTTTTTGGTAAGAATTTTGAACTCTCTTTGGATGAACTTCAGGAACTTCTTACATAGAGTGCATTACAAGAAAACTATAACTGCTGCTAACATGCTTTGTTGAATTTACATACAATAAATTTTAAAAAATGGTGAAAACTGTAGAAACTCTAGATTTGGCATGACATCATGATCAATATGGCATAGCTGAATTTTGTGTTCTGTGCGCTATCTAATTGCAGGTACGGCCAAGAATTTGGGCAAACTAACAGTAGTTTGGAAGATCGGGGTTTAGCCTTTAAATAAGCAACTCACTGGCCTCTCCTTCTCGACAACGTCCAACCCATAGGCGCATAGTTGACTTCTTGCGTGATGGCTGGACTCTACAACAGTCCCTCCTTGGAGACTGCAAAATAATACAAGCATATGGTTCAGTCAGTAAGAGAATCGTATCTCAATGTTTTGATATTGATTTTAGCACAAAATATGTCAACACAAACATGTCATAGTAAAGTACACTCTGATAGAAATGAAAAGATATAGAAATTTTTACATGCTTGAATTTAATATGCTACACTGTTGCTATTGCATTCAAGATATAGTGAATGTGAGAAATAAGCTAGATAGCTAATTATAGAGCTAAGCTATAAATGACATTCGGCACAGCAATCTTTTCGTTTTCACTTTCTTTTATGGGTTTCTTGCTATAGGAGAATTTTAAAAATATACTGAAGAAACAAACTAAGTTGATAGTTGTGTCATTATTGTATACTAAGCATGCATATGAATGAGGTTTGGAGTATCCCTACCCGTTGCCAGCGGAGAGGATCTGGCCTTTTTGAAACAATGATGGTATTGATTTTCTCTGGTGACTCCATCTCCCACTTGCACTCAAGACTCCTGGATCTCAAGCGAGAATAAGTGCCAATAATTCTCTTTCTGACTGGATCATATCGAGTTCTGTTCATGTAGTAAATAAAAGGTTTCTGACATGCGTTTTTGCTGAAAGGCCTTGTGTTGAATGAATATCCAGTGTAATCAGCTCTTCTGTACCAATTCAGGAAGGTCCGAGTCGGCATCTCTAGCTCTCGAGGGGACATGACTCCCCTCAGAACCTGAACGACATAGCCCCATGAAACTGAAATGGACCAATACCTTTTATTGTCAAAGCAGATTGATTGTTGCATTATGCTAGCCGAGTCTTGCTTCACGGCTTTCATTAGGTGTCGTAGTGATTCCACTCGATTCATGCTTGGGAATATTGGCTGCACTATATCGAGATGGTGCAATGTCACTAGTGGAGTCACAGGATGTGCCCCTAGAAGTCCTAACAGGTCCCCGTACACATCATACTGTATAAGCAACCAAGATAGATATAAGCAATTTTCAATTCCCGATCCTTTCTGAATAATCACTAATTATTTGAATATAACCACCACTGTCTTTGTTTTAGATATAGCATCTATTTACATACATTAGACTCATTCTAATTTACCTGGTGTTAATCATAAATTACCTGGTGAAAGCCAGCTTCCTTGGTTACTGGGACACCTAGCTCAGCCATGCATGCTTGCATTCTGTCATCACTGCCATATAATGCAGGGTATCTCTGCATGCAACGATCTTGCATCTTTGCAAGCTCCCTAGCCAATGGATAGCTTATAGCGAATCCTCCTCCACCATATGCCATTGCATACGAGAAAAATATGTTCTGGACGTGGCTTTCGGATGTGCTTCCAACATAATAGAACTGTGTGTGGTCGTACTTGGACAGAACCCTAACCAAGTTATCAACCACAAACACTGTGTCATCGTCTCCCATCATGAACCATCTCACATCCTTCATCCCAAGCTTCAGCGTCTCCGTTACCACCCTTGAAATCCTCAATGCAGATCTCATTCCCTGTTTATTCGTGTATTTGAATTGTGATGTATCCGCAGAAACCCGAACCTGTGGTAACCCTTCGCTTGGATTTGTCTTCACTTTTTCATCCAACCACACCACCCCTCTTGTTTGATTAGGCTTCCACCACACCTTGATGTATTCCTTCCTTATGTTCCACAAATTTGATGATGCCGCTATCCCAAAAACAATGTGCTTAAGCTCTGTGTCATCTCTTTGGGATAACTGTTCAATGGGTATCTCTTCTTCATCTTCCTCTTCTTGTCGTTCCACCACCACAGGTACCACCACCTCTTCCTTCTCTTTTTTCACTTCATCATGAACAACAGTATCTTCAACCGTAGCAGTTATAGTTTTGGAAATGTTATTAGCAATCTCAAGTACACGTTCATCCGTGGCGTTTTCATCTTCTAAATTTCGCACCGCCGTGGGACAATTTTTCCTATGGCCTGTGAAGAGGAAAAGATTGGAAGAATAAAGGATGTATAGTAAAATCATGACAAGGATGAACCAAGTGATGAAGCGTTGCCTGAAAGAAGAGGGCATTTGGTTCTTCCAGTTTAATGTGTGAGATTAATCTGTTCCTCCTAATTAGTCCTTAGCTTCCTCAGTTCCTTTCAGGTTGTTGCATTACTATTTCAGCTCCCAAGTGTAGGGATGGAAGAAAGGGGGTGGTGACAAAGGCATTCAAACTCAGAATTGTTCGGATCGCACTAAAGGAGAGAGAGAGAGAGAGAGGGGCATTGCTATTTTGTTTCCTCTATGGATTAGATGTTTGTGGGTGTGCTTCTAAGCCAAGGTTATTGTGTCATGAAGCGAAGTTGAATGCGGTTAAAATGGAAACAACGTTGAAAGTTGCATTACATGTTTGCTTTCTAACATGTATAGTAGTACCTCAACCCTTGTCCCAAAACGAACAAGGATCATCCTTTGGGTTTCTTTTTTTTTTCTTGGTCTCTACTCTTCGATTTTTTTACCAGAAAAAAAGGCATTCTCATATATTACCTCAAATGTTTACCAAAAAAAAAAAAAAAAAAGATTAGCTCAAATGCTCTCTCATTTGTTTTTGTTATGGCTCTATCGTATATTTGTGGACAGCTTTTTTCATGCTTTTGAAATTTTGGGCTGGACTCAATTGTAAAAAGAGAAATATGTTTGCATCACTTTTATATTTTTTGTGGCATAAAATAAATTTGTCATTTTTATCAATTATTTTTATTACTAAAATAAATAATATATAATAAAAGTACACAAAAATAATGTATATAATATTTTTGCTGTATAGATGGTGTCGCAACTGTGGCTCATTAGTGATTTTGGTCGTGTTGACCTATTTTCATGCAGCATACTAGTTTGGTAGGACATAGTATTCTCTTACGGGCCAAAGTTGTTTACAACAAATAAAGAAAGAATTTTTTTAAAAATATAATATTTACACAACTTTAATTCTTATAAAATTAACTAGACGCATAATATGATGATACATATTCATGTGTTCCTAATTTCCTATCTTTGTCCATGAGCAATATCTTTGTATCAATATATACAAAAATTGTGAACAAAACATATAATTGTGCGTATGAAGATTATTAGAGCTCAATTGTTCAATTCTTTTAAGATTTATTTTGATTTGACATCTCATATATATACCTTAATACCTAGCCACTTTACTTTAACCTTCGATTAGATTCGGCATCAATCGACTCACATTTCGAATCATGTTAGTGGTCCTTACTGTTAATTTTCCTGATTTCTTTTAATTTCCCAGATCCACACGTACATTTGCTGTATGTGGATCTCTGCATCACTTGTCTTTATTTCCTTATTAGGGATGAAAATGAACGACAGAACCCATGTGGCAGTATAATCAAATGAATAATAATGTGAGGATCTTGTCGCCACCAAAAGTCCAATTATGAAGAGCAATAAGTACTATCACCATTCACTATATAGTATTCACTCAGGACTAGAAGGAGCTGCTGCAATCTGAAAGTGATCTAAGGCAAACGACACTTGGGTGACAGGTAGAGAGGATAGAGTTTAAATTTCATCTTAATTTTATATAGAAAATTTATATGTAGTTGTGTTTATGTGAAATTGATAATCGAAAATTGTTAGACGACAATTTAGTCAAATCTATGAAATTATCTAACGGTTATCAACTATGAACATTACATGAAGATAATTACATATGAATTTTTTGGGTTAAGTACGATTTTGGTTCCTAAGGTATAGGCCAAAAAGTTTTTTCATACAAATCATCCTTTTTACTTAAATCTTAACATTTTGATCTAAATTACGCATAACAAAAAAAATATAAAATAAAAAAAAAAAAGAGAAAGAGAGTATTTCTACTCTTGCAAAAGGAGAAGGGAGGAAGAAGAAGGAAGAAAGAAAGAAGAAGCTGACCACTATCCACTTTTATCTCTGCTTTCGCCACCAATTTTGGTCTCTAAAATAAAGACAATTTTAAAATCAAGTTAAACTTTAGGGACGATTTTTTATGAAAAAAAAGATTGAAGACCAAAAAAATTTTCGGCCTATACTTTAAGACTAAAATCGTACTTAACCCAATTTTTTTCCTAATTTTATTCATTTGTTTAAATTCTCCAGTTTGTATGATTTTTGCCTACATCCTAATTTTTTCAATCTAATCAATTTAACCTAATTCGTAAAAAATAAATTTATTTTCATTCATAGTATTTAGTCGTAATATCAAATATTATTTAAATTATTAGCCAATAAAATTATTAGTTTAATGGTATTAAATACTTGTAAAAAAATAAAAATTTTGATTTAAATCTTTTCTCGTTCATATATACATACATTTTCATGAACATATATATTTCTACCAAATTATATTTTCCTTTTAATAAAACTTTCATATTTCATCGTATAATAATATAGTCGGTGTACGTAGCATTTTTTCCCTCGCTTCGGTTTATTGAATATATTTGACCATGATAAAAAAAATAAAAAAATTGCCCTCGTACTTATGCAACGGCCAATTTGCATAATATACAAATTTAGAGTGTTAGGAACCAGCAACTTTTATGTTTTGTAATCATCAATTGGTCATCAATAGTGTTTTTAATGGTGTGAGATTACATTTAATGGTAAAAGATCACTCACTTTTCTTTTGATGGTTAAGTACTGGCCACAAAACACAAAAATTACTTACCCCTAAACTTTCTCTATACAAATTCATCACATGGTTATGGGACCTCATCACCAACATTTCTGGGGGCATCGCCTACTCATCGTTTCTATCTACTCTCTACATTTTTTAATATACATGTATATGAGTTGGATAATTCATTTTATTTTTGACATTATTGTATTGTCTCGTATACACTATTCACACTAAAAACATTCACAACAAATTTAAAACTAGAAAGTATCATTTTAGATCATGAATAACAAGGTGGCATAGTGTCCGAAGAAGGCAACATTCTTTTAATCAAAATCAAAACAAAGTTTCAGCCATGCATGCAAACAGGTTATTAGGTAAGGTTAGGGCAATAAAAAATAGTTGAGAATCGTTATACTGTTTAATATAACATGTGTTTATATTTTAATTATTATTTTTTATGAAAATATTTTTATATGAAGTAATATATTAATCATTAATAGATATATAGATTTTAATTATATTCTAGAGATATTTGCTTGGAATTAGAAACTTAATTAAATGTACAAATCTCATCTCATCTCCTCTCATCAACCAATTATTATCATACTTTAGAATGTAACGATTGACTTAATGATTGAATAATATAATATATTTTTCTTTTTTGCAACTTGGGACTTGGGAGGTATCTATGATTGATTGATAGTTGAACTATAACTTATCTAGTTATATGTCCTAGTTATCCAACTATAGACATCACCACGAAGTTGAAAATGATCAAAGAATTGAATTAACTGAAATTCGGTTACGTTTATTCATCACTACATCAAATAGGTAAACATCAAAATTATTTTACGAAATTAAAATCATATATATTAGTTAATAATGTAGAAGACATATAATGTGTGGTCTCACGTGGACCTTGCAATCAATCATATCTTTGTGACAAGCTCCAATTTTATGAATAATGCTATATATCCCTGTTTTTCTTTTTCTTTTTTTTTTTTTGTTCTTTTTCCCTGATAAATTTTCGAAAAAAAGTTATATAGGACCAGTAAAAAGTTTATACATAACATGTAATATATATATATAATCACATTGGGTGTATATTAAAATCAATTACCAAAATTATTATTATTATTATAGAATATATTTTAAAATATAAAAAATATATTAAAAATAAATTAAATTATATATATATATTCATACATGAGGAATGTTAGGAGGCCAGCAATTTTTGTGATTTATAGTCATCAAATAGCCATCAATAATGATTTTAATGGTGTGAGATTTCATCCAATGGCTTACTTTTTTTTGTTGGTTACATGCTGGCCATAATTTAAAAAAGTTGCTGGTCCCTTAAACTTTTACTTCATACATAAATACATTATGAAGGATTCGGTGACGGATTTTTGGTGCCTCCAAGTATTTTTGATATACATATATTAAGAAGACTTAACATTTTGTTACTGCTGGTGGGAGAAGAAATGATTCAAGGTAATATAAAAAAGGTTAAGAATAATGAAGGAAGCAACAGAATCAGTAGAAGAATCATTGTTAGCCATTTATCCCTGTGAGGTAGGTTTTTTACTCTTGAATACTATTGTATTCTATATTAACTCTACTATCACTACTATATATAAAGGATCGGAACATTCCTTTGATGCATAATTGATATATATGGAGAGATTGAATTCAATTATAATCCGAAAGGTGTCCTCGATGGGATTTGGCTGGCCCCAAACACAGAAACCTGCTACTGTTCTTCTGCCATAATTAGCAAACATTGTCATAGTCTTCATTTCTGTTGCACCAATTTGTGTCTCCCCTCCCTTCCCTCGATCAAAACAAACCATTCATCTTTAATTTACTTAATTACCCTCCCTCCTCCACACGTTTTAATCCATCTATATCTGAGGTCGTCGTAATATTCATTATATCTTAATTCTTTATAATAAAAGAGAAAATTTAGAGTCAGTATTTTTATTAAAATTTAACAAATACTTAATTAATAAAAAAGAGTAAATAATTTTATACTATCACTAAATATAAAGATTAATAATAATTAATTAATGACTATAAATTATAAAATTTACCAAGGTTATGAGAATCGGACCGGTCAATAAACCAGTGAGGTTATTGATTTAATGGTTCATTGGTTCGACCGGAGTTCAACCGGTTTAATTAAATATTAAATAAAATTATTAAAAAACTTAAAATAATCTTAAGTATATAAATTCAATAATTTCTAACTTAATAAAATTTAATATTTCACATAATAAATTATCCATTACTTAATATTAGAGGTTCACAAACAATTTCAAACATCAAAGTTTATAACTAAACAAAAAATAAAACGTACATAATGACAAACCCATAATGTTCTACATTCAAAAGATACAATTACTAGCAAGTTTTCAACTAATCAAAGATGCAACTCATCAAAAAATCATAATTATCATTAAGTGTTCCAACATCTCCATCATAAACAGGTAATCCAAAACCACCATCATCAGAAGTACCACCAAAAGAAGCTGTATTTGAAGAAGCAGCAACATTAGGGAAATCCACATCAAGTTCCACATCTCCTCCATCTAATAAAATAAAATAGAAAACCAAGAAAAAATTAAAGTTAGAACTTTACATCAGATATTGAGAGGAAATGAAACAAATTTTGCTATTTCAATAACCTGTAGGATATGAAGGCATAGCATTATCCGTATAAATTAAATTTTCAATGCCTTCAATGTCTCCATTAGTAAATTCAGGATCTTCTTCATTCGGCATTACTCAAAAATCTACTGTGTCAATGCTTTGAATGTCAATTGGATCATAATTCTTCTTCTTGCGATGCATTCTAGATTGAAGGCGTAGATTATAAGTGACATAAACAATGTCACTTAGCTTTTGATGCTCTAATCGGTTCCTCCTCTTTGAATGGATTTGTTCAAAGAGGCTCCAGTTCCTCTCGCAGCCGGATGATGAAGATGTTTGATGAAGAAGACGAATTGCCATTTTTTGCAAGTTAGGAGCACTCCCACCGTGTAGCCTCCACCATTCACCTACCAGAATATGAAATTCAACTATCAATTCTCATTCAATATTTAAAAAACATTCAAAGTAAATTGAACATAGAAATATAAATACTTACCAGGTTCAAGTCTCTTAATTGCTTTCAATGCACTTTCCCTTCCAAAACTTCCTTTTCGATCTAGATACAACTGTATCTCTTGCATTGCGACAACCGAGTCATCGCAAAGAGTTTCAATATCAAATAAATCAAGCAAAGACCTCAAGATATTTGCCTTCTCAACAAACCCCTCACTATAGAAGTAATCTGGATTCAAAAAGTATGCTGCTGCATGGAGGTCACGCTTCAAATGCTTATCCCACCGCATTTTCAAGATACTTGTATAAGGTGTGTATACAGATTTCCTATTTCTAAACATTGTCTTGATATTAATTTTGGCTCTTTGCATGCCCGCATACACGATACCCATAGAAGGTTTCCCATCAGCATCAACAAGCCTCAATAACTTAATTAGAGGACCAACAAGCATAACAGTAGTAAAACAATCCTCCCAAAACTTACTATCCAAGATAATTGAACTAACCATCTTCCCATTGACACTCTTGGATAATTTATGAGAAGTGAAATATTTGTCAATCACCAATGCTTGCAAGTCTTGTTTATGATCATATATACTTTTCAAAGTAATGAAAACAGTAGCAAAACGTGTTACACCTGGTCGAACAATTTCTTTCCACTCTTTTCTTTTTCTAAGCCATGACAAGAAAATCATATGATTGTAAACAAAGACAGTCACTTTTGAAGCACGAGAGGCAAGGTCAGCTATGTGAGGAAGACTTGCTATGTCTTTTAAGATAAGATTGATGCAATGAGCAGCACAAGGAGACCAAAAAATGTTTGGATACTTTTCATGAATGAGTTTTCCAGCAGATACATAATTCGCAGCATTATCAGTAACCACATGCACAATGTTACTAGACCCAACCCACTCAATAACCTCAGCAAACAATTTAAACAAGGTATCGGCAACAGACTTAACAAATGACATATCAGCAGGACAATAAACTAGAAAATTAATTAACGTACGCTGCCTTTGATCAGTCCAGCCATCTGCCATCAGTGTACAACCAGTCCTTTTCCACGAGCTCCTATAACCTTCAACAAGCAACTGACACTCCTTCTTAAGATCGGCCAGCAAATGAACTCTCATTTCGTCATACGACGGTCCCTTGAAACCAGGTCCAATTGCAGCAACGCCGTCCAAGGCAGGTTGAAAGTAAGGCGATTGAATTGCATTGAATGGAATCCGTGCATCAATGATCCATCTTGCAAGCCCCAACTTAACCTTGTGTTTAACTTGTTTACTGGCCAAGACACTTTTCAAAGCTGGTTGAGAGCCTGGCATAGTCCTTTCCTTAAAATAACTTCCAATTGGAGTAGCAGCAATCGCTCTTCTCTTTCCTTTGTCTCCCATTGTTGCAGGAGCCGGAGGTTGTACAGGATTAGGCGCCTCACCATCTTCTTCCGCTTCTCTTTCACTTTCCACATCATAACACTCAGATGTAAATTTTCTTTTTTCTGCCTTATTTTTTTTGTTTTCCTCCAAAAGCCTTTTGAATTGAAGCTCAACATCTTCAGTTACTTTGTTACAAACTTTAATTTGTCCAGGGATTTTTGCAAGATGATATTTCATTCTATATATCCCCCCTCCATTATAAGTATTCAAGCAGAAAATACATGTATATTGAGCCTTGTTATTTTTGTCATACTTCACTGTAAAATACTGCCAAGCTAGATCAGATTTACCTCTAGATGAACCAGTTTGAGAATTTTGAGCAGCATTATCTTGTGGCTGTGAGTTACTTTGTGATTGTTCCATCTATAACAATCAGAAAATCAAAGACAAGAAATCAACTTCAAAAAACCATGAAAATAATGAAGCAGCAAACAGAACAGACAGCATAGAGAATAAAAAACTATTTCCAGCAAACAGAACAGGCAGCATAGAGAATCAAAAACTATTTCCAGATTCCAGTAAACAGAACAGGCAGCATAGATCAACTTCATGCAGCTTGACAGTCACAGAAATCAACTGATTCAGGTAAAATAAAAATTTAAAACTATTTCCATTCAGAAGCAACAAAAAGCAGAAGCAAACAGAATGGTCGAGCATAGAGAAAACAGAAGCATAGAGCATATTCATGAACCAACAAACAGAATCAGCAAACAGAACAGGCAGCATAGAGAATCAAAAACAAAAATTAAGATCAGCATGTTATCCATGAACCAGCAAACAGAATCAGATGCCCTGTTATTTTTTTTTCAAACAGAACAGGCGAGCTAGAAGGAAGCATGTTCAAAATCAAGAAGATAAGAAAATCAGTCTTACCGGCGAATGAGAGGCAGGCTCAACGCGGTGGTGGTCGCGGCTGCTGAGGAGCGCTGTTGGGTGGCGAATGAGGAGCGATGCTGGGTCGCGAATGAGGAGCGCTGTTGGGTGGCGAATGAGGAGCGATGCTGGGTCGCGAATGAGGAGCGCTGCTGGAATCTGGAGCTTGGTGGGCGGTGGCAATGGTGGCCTTGGTGGATGAGAGGGGAAGAAGCTGGGAGCTTCGGGGGTTTGGTGGGTGGCTGATTGATTAGGGTTAGGTTGGTTAAGGTTAATGCGTACGCCAATTTTTTTTTTTTTTTAAATAGCCAAAACGACGTCGTTTGGCTTCTAAATTTCCAAACCACTGAACCGTCAAAAAACCAGACGGTTCTTCCGGTTCGCCAGTTAATTATCGGTTCGACCGGTTTTTTCACCGATTCTTTGACATTCGATTTTTGAGGTTACTCGGACCGGCCAGGTAACCGATTTCCGATTTTTCCGGTTGAACCGGCTGGTCCGGTCCGGTTTTTAGAACCATGAAATTTACTAATCTTCTGGCATTAATCATAATCAAAGTAGAGAAAATCAAAATTTTACGTAAAATCAAAAAAATAATTAAGTACGTAAAACGTAAAATCTTAACAAGATTTAAATCGTAAAATCGTCAGTTCCTAATACAAATTTCGTAAAATCGATTAACTCATTTAAAATAGTAATATCTAAAGATTTTAAGAGGAAAATCGAGATTCTAACTACTAGCCTCTCGTAATAAAATATATGTATCAGTATGACATGCATGCTTCAATTCGTTCCGCCACAATCAGTACCCGGCCCCCACTATAATTGGTTCCCCTTGAAATCCTCTATAAGAAGAATCAACAGCAACAAGCAACAACAAAATTCAGTGATTCATCTTATCTAAATATGCATATGCAACTGCTAGCTACTACACTAGTCTCACCACCTTTGGATTCTGAATCATTTATATTAACCTAAGCATTTCATACTACTACTAATTCAGGTTATAATAATATAATTAAACTCCTCATTTTTATTTGGTTGATGCTAGACAGGGATATGGAGGACAAAACATCGTCGTCGCCGTCAAACAGAACCACGTCGTTTCGGGGACACCCTAGCGGCACGCTCCAAGTGTTGTCCAACCCTTCTTCTTCTTCTTCGCCGCAAATCTCATCCGCTCCTTCAGAAGCGTCCATTCCGTCGGAGGCAGCGGCGCAGAGGGCGGCGGAGTGGGGGCTGGTGCTGGAGACGGACGAGGAGACAGGAAAGCCGCGGGGAGTGGCGCCTCGGACATCAGGCGGTGAGGTTGGCGGCGGAGCAAGTAGCAGCAGCAGTAGTAGTAGAGATGTGAGGGTGGCGCGTGGAGTGCCACGTGTATCGGAGGATGTTAGAGCTGCGCTGTCGACGTTTCAACAGACGTTCGTAGTTTCGGACGCCATGAAAGCAGATTATCCGATTCTGTATGCGAGTGCTGGATTCTTCAACATGACTGGTTACACCTCCAAAGAAGTCATTGGCAGAAACTGGTAACCACTCTTATCTATCTCCATCTTGAGCGGAAAAGTTACATGGTTACGTGAAGTTGTTAATTAAAAATAATTACATAATTTAATATATTTAATTAAATTATTTAATAATATTTTTAAAATTAAATTATTATATAAAAATAATTGTATGTAAATATTTACTTAATTTTAATCGTCGTTATATTTGAGAGTTATATAAAATATTTCGATCTTGAGTAACATTAATTATGTCTATGCAAAAATTTGAGAGTCTGTTGTGCGTGCAGTCGGTTTTTACAGGGGAAAGATACAGATCCAGCTGACGTGGCAAAGATAAGGGAAGCTCTGAACATGGGGACAAGCTATTGTGGAAGGTTGCTTAACTACAAGAAAGATGGCACTCCCTTTTGGAACCTTCTCACTATTTCTCCAATCAAAGACCATGATGGAAATGTCCTCAAATTTATCGGGTAATTATATGTATATAAATAATTATTCATTCTTAAATATTTTTGTAAAAAAAATAAATAAATCTTTTACTTTTTAATTTAAAAATACATAAATTTTTTATTAATTAAAAATAGGGTAAAGTATACTTTTTGTCCCTTAAGTTTGACAAAAATTTCAAAAATACCCCTAAGTTTTATTTTGTTTCAATTTTGTCCTAAAAATTTTCGATTTGCATCAAATATACTCTTGGCGGCTAATTTTTCAAAAAATTTAAGACCAATTCAACAACAATTTCATAAGAACAACCCTCAATACAAGCAAATTAAGCATCATTTTCATGCATTATTGTTAGATTGGTCTTAAATTTTTTGAAAATTTAACTGTCAGGGATATATTTGATGCAAATCGAAAACTTTTAGGACAAAATTGAAACAAAATAAAACTTAAGGGTATTTTTAAAACTTTTGCCAAACTTCAGGGAAAAAAAATATACTTTACCCTTAAAAATATAAAAATATCTTTCATTTTTTAAAATATGAGATATTTAAGTTTTTTCATCTAAAATATATAAAGACAAATTAATTTCTTAAAAAAATTTAAATGTCTCATTTTTTAAAAAGTTAAAAATATTTTTATATTTTTAATTAATTAATAATTTATTTATCTTTGAAATAAAAGATCAAAAATTTATTTTTTATTTTTTTATTTTTTACTAAGCAAAGAACTTTCTAGCTCGCTATTTATTATATTCTATATTAATAATTTAGATTTAATATTTATGATTTAGAATTTTAAGTTCAAAATTTTGAAAAATATAACTTAAGGTTTAGAATTTAATATTTAAATTTTAGAATTCAAAAAATGCTACATTATTTATTTTCTCCAAAACGTATTGGTATTTGTTGAAAACAATAAATAAAATAAAATAAAATATTATTATATTAAATAATTTAATCAAATATATTATTTTTACATAATAACATCTTAGTATAAATAAGTCACCATATATAAAAACTCATTGTCGGTTAATTAGCCCCTACTATACTTTCCCATATCCTACCAACTAAATTGTTTCATTTTAATTTGGAGGTATATTAATAATTGAATCAAGTAGCATATATATAGCTGGCTATTAACGATATTTGTAATTTGTATCATATGTATTTGTCATTGTCTTTGACTATATTGGTTTGATTTGATGGGGCATATGCATATGTATATATAGCTTGGGACCTTGTAGATATAGTGTCCAAAAACAATTGATGACTTTTAGTTGGTATAGTCATTTTATAGATATAAGTAATGTATGTCTTATATGAAATCAGAGGATAAGAGTTTGGGGAGGCCCCCATTGAATCCCAGTTATGATAATGACCACTCTCTATCTCTCTCGGAGATTTCGTTTTCTTTCTATTTATTAATAAACTTCTTGTGTCAAATTTCGGATATATCATATATCTACTTATTACTACTTGTTTGTAGGGTTTGGATATATTAATAAATAACATTAAGTGACTGCACAAATTAAATATCGTCATAGGTCTCTGTAAAGATGGTCCTACCATGATAGGAATATAATGTTACGTACTATATAGCAAGAATTGAATTGATACTACGCTTTTGAAATAGTTCTTTCAAATTGAAGAAAAATAAATAATTTGTTTGACGATAGAGCAGTTCTTTTCACGTAAAATTATTAGTTAAAAATTATTAAATAATTTAATATATTTGACTAAATTATTATTTAATAATTTTTAACTAATAACTTTATATAAAAATAACTACGTGTATAAATGTAAGTATGTAACATAATGATGTGTGTTTATAATAACATACGTTGCATGAAAATGAAAAATGGAAAATGGGTACGTGGCAGAATGTTAGTGGAGGTTAGCAAGCACACAGAGGGGTCAAAGGAAAACATGTTACGCCCCAATGGACTCCCTGAATCATTGATTCGATATGCCGGTATGCAACTTTTCTACACTCCTTTTCATCAAATCACTTGTTCAAATTAGTTTAAAATATAGAAATAATTTATATTATTAAAATTTAAGATTTGATATTTAATACTTAAAGGATAAAATATTGATTAAATATTAAAAAAAATAATAAATTTTGTTGGTTATACCATGTTACTCTTTTACATATTATAATATGTAAGAATTTGTTTTAATTAAATTGTAAAAATTTTGTATATGAATATTTTTTATTTTTTTATACTATATTTTTTTTATAATGAATAAGAATTAAATTTTAGATTTTTACCAGTATAATTATGATATTAGTAATAGATTACTTATCCCACACATTTTATTTGATAGGAAAAAACATATAACAATTAAAAATATAAATATTTAAAATTTTCGGAATAAATCGTTTTATGAGAAAGGATAGGCCTATTAAAGTGGACAATTTTTTTTTTCAAATAAAAGGAAGTGAGAACTAAAATAAACAAATTAAATAAAAAAACTTGAAACTTAAGCATATACCATTACTAATAAAAAATGTTTGATAATAAAAAAAAATTAACCAAAAATAATTAGAACTTGTCTTATTTAATATTTATTAATTGTTATTAAAATTAATAAATATTAAATAAAATAAATTATTTTTTTATCTCTCTAACATTATCAATTACTAATAAATTTGTAATAATAACATAGAAATATGACGATGGAAATGCAGCTAGAGAGAAAGAGAAGGCAGGGAATTCAGCAAGAGAGTTAGTGGAAGCCATGAAGATGAAGATGAAGAGGCTCAGTGAATCAAACACAAACTCTAATGAGTCCAATAATAATAATAAGAAGAAGAACAAAGCAGCTCCTCCAAGATCAGCATTATTAAGGAGAAAATCAGATAGTAGCATCATTACTTCTTCTACACGTAAATCACTTTCAGAACATTCTAGAAGCAACTCAATGCTCTCTCGCGTTCCTCCTCTTCCTCCTAACAACAACAAACATACTAAGATTAGCTCCCGCCGTCGCCTTTCTTTCATGGGGTATGTCTGCTATAAACTATTAAAATTGTATCCGAAAGATTCATATGTTAACAAAAATAATTGAAAATTATAAAAAATTTTAAAATAGACAAAAAAAAAATGACCTATCATAATTGTTAGACTTCATCTTTTGAAATTATTTTGTTTTGCTATATTATGTAACAGGTTGATTAGGAAAAGTATGTCGAACTATGAAGCTGACGAGGACAGTGTTGAGAGTGACGAGGAGAATGATAATGATAACGAAGAAGGAGATTATGACGAGTGTAATGTGAGGGAAAAGAGAAAGGGCTTTGATCTTGCTACCACACTCGAACGCATTGAAAAGAACTTCGTCATTACTGATCCAAGGCTACCCGATAACCCTATAGTAATAACACATCAGTAAAAATAATTACTTTTTACATTAATCACGTGAATAATCATTAAAAAAAAACGATGTGATTGCAAGACTGTAAAATGCTTTGTACTGACTTGAATTTATTTAATTTTCACATGCTGGTAGTATAAAAAAGTTTTGTATAAACAACAAATAGTATATTTTCACAGTAGCAAAAATAATTAATTTTTGAATTCACAATTTAAAAATTCTTCTAAACGCATCAATAATCTAAGTGAAAAAGCTAAAGTTTGTGTATGGTTTTTCAGATCTTTGCATCTGATAGCTTCTTGGAACTTACAGAGTATAGTAGAGAAGAGATCTTGGGAAGAAATTGCAGGTAATGTATGTGCATGCATTAAATTAATTACTACTAAGAAAATGAAAAACCAACATTACTTACTTTACTTTTGGTTCATAATAGATATATTATATTATGACATACAAATAAGGTAGAAATTTAGTCCCTAGAAGTATGCATTCAATAAATTTCATTGTGTAATCAATTATGCTTCTAACTTTTCCACAAGCTTCAATTATTATATGTATAATTGTTTCTATGATCATAGTGATGCTTATTTTAATCTTGATAAATTTGGTTGATTTTAGATTTCTGCAAGGACCTGAAACTGATCGAGCTACAGTGAGAAAAATTAGAGAGGCCATTGACAACCAAATAGAAATTACTGTGCAGCTCATTAATTATACAAAGAGTGGTAATAATTAATATAAGCTTCTTTAATTAACATTTATTCTTTCTATATCCTTTGATTACTCTGCAGTCTGCACTCTACAGAGAAAAATAACAAATTTAACAATGTAAATCTTATTATTCTACTTGCTACTGAAGATTCTTAATTTCTACTCAATAATTCAGGTAAGAAGTTTTGGAATTTGTTTCATTTGCAACCTATGCGAGATCAGAAGGTACAACACGCACGCGCACGCGCACACACATATAGATAATCATACTAAATTTAATTAACCAGTTTTAAGATTGTGTTTTTCTTAACAGGGAGAAGTACAGTATTTTATTGGTGTTCAACTTGATGGTAGCCAACATTTGGAGCCTCTTCACAACTGCATTGCAGATGATACTGCCAAAGAGGGACAATTATTGGTCTGTTTAATTTCTAATCATTAATTAGTTCTTGCAATTCTCTTTGTTTTACATTGGATAATTGTTGGTCTGTATCTGTGTTAATCAGGTAAAACAAACTGCTGAAAATGTTGATGATGCTGTTAGAGAACTTCCAGATGCTAATATGGTAATTAATTATATTTATTTGGCCACTCTTGTTATTATTGAGTGCTCATAAATGTGTTTGCATGCATGAACCTTTTCAGAAACCAGAAGATCTATGGATGAACCATTCAAAAGTTGTTCACCCTAAACCTCATAGAAAAGATGCTGCTGCTTGGGCAGCTATTCAAAAGGTTTGTTACTAATTTTTCACTAAATATTCCAATAATTAATTAATTAAGGGTAAATTATGAGGGTATTATGGGGTTTTTGCAGATCCTGGATAGTGGAGAACAGATAGAGTTGAAGCATTTTAAGCCAGTAAAGCCTTTGGGAGCAGGAGATACTGGCAGGTACGTCTACTACAAAAAATTATTAGAATAGCGACCGATTTAGTGATCAGCCCTTTTTTAGTCATAAAAAATCTGATCGGTCGCTGTTAGCAACTGATTTTATAGGTCGCTAAAAACGGTCGCTATTCCAACAATTTCTTATAGTATCTTTTAATGTCAAGAAACATTGTTCTTCTGAATTTCGATTTGATTATTTTTTTTCATAAGTGTGTATTTGGTGGAGCTATGTGGAAGTGGACAATACTTTGCAATGAAGGCAATGCAGAAAGATGTGATGATGAATCGAAACAAGGTGCATAGAGCTTCCACTGAGAGAGAAATCCTTGACATGTTGGACCACCCTTTTCTTCCTGCTTTATATGCTTCCTTTCAGGTTCATTATTATTATTATTATTATTATTTCAATTTCAAAGAGAATATATATAATGCATTCAAATACTTACTAGCTTCTGATTATTGCATTTGACATCATATATACAGACTCAAACCCATGTTTGTTTGATAACTGATTACTGCCCTGGTGGTGAATTATTCCTACTTCTTGATCGCCAGCCATCTAAGGTTCTCAAGGAAGATGCTGTCAGGTAGCCATACATATATACTAAAAATTTGTTTGAATCTTATGTTTTGGTTACATTCTCCTTAAAAGATTCTTAAATCTCATTTATGTATATTCTCATATCATCAGCTACTATATATACTAAAAATTTAATTTTGATGTACTATCAGTGCATCTAATTATGTAACGTCATATCAATAAAAATAATTATCTTTTAAATTAATCGCGTAAATAATCATCCTAAAAAACAGATGTAATTGCACGCATCAAAATTAAACTCTTTATACTAATCACTAATTCTATTGAATAACAATAACAGATTTTATGCTGCTGAGGTAGTGGTTGCATTGGAGTACCTTCATTGTCAAGGTATAGTCTCTTATCTACTACTAATAATGATGTTGCTAACTTCTCGTTTAATTGACAAAACTTGTTAATTATTTGGTGAGAATACACTAATACAGGAATAATTTACCGAGATTTGAAGCCAGAGAATGTGTTACTTCAGAGCAATGGACATGTTTCTCTAACAGATTTTGATTTATCATGTTTAACATCCAGCAAACCACAGGTATCTTAATAATAATCTTACAATTTAATTAAGAGATATATTAATATATTTTTGATGACTGAACTAATTTCATTTATGTTATATTTGATTCTTATATATATATTCACAGCTTATAACTCCAACTACAAATGAAAAGAAGAAACATCAAAAAGGTCCAGAAATTCCAATATTTTTGGCAGAACCTATAAGAGAATCAAATTCTTTTGTTGGCACAGAAGAGTATATAGCTCCGGTTTGTTATTAATTATTTCTGGTCATCAAATTAATGCAAGATTATGTATATATAGAAGCATACATCACATACATGATATGATTAATGTGTTTTTATTAATAATTAAGCTTGTTGCTAATTAAATACACATTCATCTAATTTTTATCGTAATACTAGGTAGAAAAAAAAACAGCCAGAACTTGCCTTATTTAGCATTAGTTAATTGTCGCAATAATTAATGATGCTAAATAAAGCAAGTTATGACTATTTTTAGCTAATTTTCTTTTGTTACCAAACATTTCCGGACAATTTTATTCAATTCTTGTGCAGGAAATTGTAACTGGTGCAGGTCATACTAGTGCTGTTGATTGGTGGGCTCTAGGTAAATTTTGTTTTTTATTTTTAAAAAATATTGCAATAAATAAAAGTGTTTAAATAAAAAGATATTTTTATATAAAAATATTATTAAAATATTATCATATATTATATTAAATAATTTAATCAAATATATTAAATTATCTAACATAATTTTTTACTATCATCTTTACATTAATATATAACTCGGACACATAAAGTATTTACACTATTTATTCTCTATATTTATATTCATGAATCCTACTTAGAAGTTGTTTGGATCTGGTGCAATAATATTTTTTCAGGAATTCTTTTATATGAAATGCTTTATGGATTTACGCCATTCAGAGGAAAGAATAGGCAAAAAACATTTACAAATATTCTCAATAAGGATCTTAAGTTTCCCAAAAGTAAACAGGTGAGATTGTTTTCCATCATAATTATTTACCAACTTGTAGATTTTTATTATTAGAATTTAAAATTTAAAATTTAATATTTAGAGTATAAATTATTGATTAAATATTAATTAAATAATAAATTTTATTAATCATGTAATATTCTTATAATATAAAAATATTTTTTTATGATTCTTTTAGAGTAAGTAACAAATAAATTTTTAAAAATTTATACTTCAGATAGATTAATTCTTAAAGAAAAAATATCAATAAAATTGTTTAAAATAATAAATATAAACACATATCTTTAAATTAGTCCATATGATTAATTTATTATCTTAAAAGATCTTATTAATATTTTTTTAATAATTAATTTATCCAAAATATAAATTCTGATAAATTTATTTTTTACTTTACTTTTTTTTTTTTAAAATAATTACATCTACCACTGTGTGTGTTTGGATTAGAGTTGGTTAAACTGGAGTTTGAATGAAAGTGATTTTGTAAAATTGATTTTGGATAGAAGTGAGTTTGTGTCAATAATTTTTTGCTTACAGTAAACGCGCTTTTAAGCTGCAAAATCACTTCTGCGTTTAGAGTAAAAAAATTACCAAACATCAAAAAGCAGCGTTCAAAGAATTTTAACGCACTTTTATCCTCTCAAACGGATTTGCCAAACAGACCCGAAGTGTATACTACAAACACTATTAAAATTCTTAAAATGACACTGATAAAATAATCTACATAACCTCAATGATAATGTGTGATTATGCAGGTAAGTCTGCATGCAAAGCATTTAATATATGGATTGTTACAAAAAGATCCAAAAAGCAGAATGGGTTCACAAGGAGGAGCTAATGAAATTAAGACACACTCATTCTTTCGTGGTGTCAATTGGGCCCTCGTCAGATGCATGGTAGTAACATTCATAAGCTACTTTTTAATTAATTAATTAATTAATGCTCATATACTATAATCATCTTTTTCAGAATCCTCCTACACTTGATGCTCCTCTATTTGAGAAAACTGAGGAAGAAGAAGAAGAGCAAGTAAAAGATGTAAATTCAGACATAGAAGAAATAAATATCTTTTAGAAATAATGTTCTTCTTATCTCTCTATGTAAAATTTAATTTTTAATGCACACTAGTGTAAATTATTTTACATATATATTTAGTTAAACTTTTTTATATAGTGCATCGAAATTAAATTTTGTATATCTATCTATTTATTTATCTATATAATAATAAAAATTATTATGTAAATTTATAAAGTACTTGATTAATAAATTATACTCATCATGTCATTTATAAAGTGACATGTTATCTAAATTCTATATATATTATTGTATTGTATATTTAGCTAAAATATGAATTTATTAGTAATATCACGGAGTGCATTATATTTAAGCACTCTATTAGCATCTAAGAATGTCTCATTTTATTCATTATGATATATAATAATAAGGTTTATTGAAAAGTTAATGGAATTATGATTTCTTTTATTTGCTTTGGTGTTGGCCAGATGGGCCAGTTCATTGATTATCAAAGTTTGATCATTTATGTGCATTCTTTTATTTTAAAATAACTATTATTTTAACAATTTCTATTATTTTATAAGGTACTCATTATTGTATAATTTACTAATAAAACCCTCAAAGATTGATCATGAAATTATTTTTTGCCTAATTTATTTGAGACAGAAATCCCACCATGCATCAAATTTGTCTATAATATAATTAAGTCCTTTAATGATATGTATGTCACTTACCTACAACTTTTCAGCAGATATTAATAATCAAGATTTGCGACAAATTTTTTAATGTTTGTGCCCCTTTAACCAAGTTGTCTAATAATATGTATATTATTGCCACAATATTGGGTCCATTGTGTAGTTTCAAGCACTTGCTAGTTGGCTGTGCACTCCGATGAGAAGTTAGTTTACTAGAATCTTAATTATTATTAGGGTGCCAGCTTCAAGTGTAATAATCCTTCAGTAACTGTAGTATTTAATTGTTAATAGATTAATCTTATTTTCTGCATATTCATATTTAACAATATATATAATTAAATTGGATTGTTCTAATAGTTAGTTTATGAATCGGTTTATTCCGCTTTATATATGTAATAATTCATTATTCAGCAATAAATTTTTAAATAGAGTTCTGTCAAATTTCATATCAATTTAAAAGGAGAATAAAACATATAATGTGGATAATTTTTTAGACAAATTTTGATGGGTAAAATAATAGTTTCTATTTTTTTATTAAGAATAAAACTGAGAGACTTGGTATGTTAAAGCAGACAATATCTTAAAATTGATTGAAAATAGAAAAAATTATATAATATAATATAAAGATATAAAAGATAAAGAATTATTTAGTAGAAATTAAACAAGATCATTGTAATTTGGATCAGCACGTCAATGAGGTTCCAAAGAAAAAAAATTAATTATTATTTATTTTGTCCCTAGAGATGAGAGTGATGAATCTGCTTAATTTGAATGTAAATGAGAGCCAAATCAATGTATCGAAAAAAAGAGTTTTCCGAAGAAGGAAGGCAGTTGTATGCACATGGCAGCAATAATCTCCCATCACTTTCCAACTAACTCCCACTTGTTTTTTGTTTGGTTTCCCTCATTAATATTTTACTTTTTTTTATTTGTAAATAAACATTAGATTGGAAAGGAAGTTCATCTATCTGCTAGATCCAAAATTAGAAACATGTTTAAGAAGGTGATGTTTGATTATTACAGATTAAAGTACACAGAAAGTATTAATTTTTACTTTAAACAAATTTAAGCCATTCTATATAACAATGTTAGTGTAGTGAAAAGTAATCGAGTCCATATATATTAAGAAGATGGAGTCTTCAATCAATAAAAATCTAGACAATAAATTAAAAGAAATGAGGAATGTTATTGAAGGGATTTTTTTATTTTTATCAAAGATAGGAAGACTCAAACCTGAAACATCTTAAATGAGTATGAAAAGACTATGCCATTTGAACTATTACTCATTCACATCGAAGGAATTTAGTAGTAGGCAGTTTAAATAAATAATCTACTCCAATCACCCTCAAGAGTCAATATCAGTAGCCACTTTCTATTATAACATGAATTGATTGATGATCATGCCCAAAAATCTTAATCTCACTTATTTAATTAACATGATGTTATTATACAAATACAAAAAATTAGTCTATTTAATGATTTAATTTGTTATGCATAATATATTTATTTATAGAGAAGAATATATTTATATTTATATTTATATTTATATTTGTAAATTGTAACAGGAAGGTGGCTGTCTTGGATTCTCTGTGTCTCTGAAAATCTAATCTCACACTCACTCACACTCTATTTTCTTTCTTTCTTTCTTTCGATTCCAAACTCAATTGCTTGCTTAGCTTCCTCCAATGGCGGCACCTGCATCTGCCAATAGAGACAGAGAAAGACAAGTCTCAGTCTCCGCCATGATCAAGCACGGCTTCATCCCCGACTCTCCGTCAACACTCTCACCTTCCAGAACCTTCTCATCTTCTCCTCCGTCGCCGGCGCCGCCTCCACACACACAAACGCTCTTCGAAATGATGTCCGGTACCAAGCACTCCGACGAGAATCGCCGCAGAATTCAAGACAGAATCTCGAAGCTGCTCCAACACGCTCCCTTTCACGCTAACCCTGGTGACGTCAGGGTGACGGTGGTGGGGAAGGACGGGTTCAGAGTCACCATGGATGTGGACAAGAGTGTGCTCTCTCAGAAGAGCAGGTTCTTCGCCGACAAGCTTCGCGGCGGTTCATCGCAATCGCAGTCGCAGTCGCACACGGTGGAGATCAGCGAGTGCGAGAGTGATGACGTGGAGGCTTACGTGGAGGTTGTGGTGTTCATGTACTGCGAAGACAATGTCATGAAGAAGCTCATTGGTCAATCTGTTTCCAAAATCTTGACCTTGCTCAAGGTCAGTTTCTCTTAAACCATTTCTATGTAATTATCCAAACATTTAATTCTTCAGTTTAGGAGTTTCATTTTCATGCATTCATAATGTAAAACGGTTTAACCAGTCTTCTAGTTACGGCTATAAATAGCTAAGTAGTTGAGAACTGTGATAGGTTTGACCAAATTGTAATCTAAAGTATTTCAATTATTAACCAACTTGGATTGGTCGAATGGTCAGCGCATTCGTCCACTTAAGCAAGTGTCGGGGGTTTGAATTCCGCCTTGTGCATGCAGCAACCCATTGGCCAGCGACAGACCCTTAAATGGAGCTCCAATCCGCGACGGATTAGTCCTTGGCCTGTCGGGGGATACCGTGGGCAACCAAAAAAGTATTTCAATTATTAATTTCATAATTAGAAGATGCATGTAAAACTAATTTTGAATTTTGGTTAGGTTTCAGCGGCTATCATGTTTGATATTGGGGTTGCGGCTTGTTTAGACTATTTGGAAGCAATTCCATGGACAGAAGACGAACAAGATGAAATCATGTCTCAGCTTGGTTATCTTCAGCTTCATCGCTCTGCATCTCAACTGCTTCTTAGACTATCGTCTGATCCATCTACCGCGCCGAGAATGAGTGCCGACGACATCTTTGCAAGCCTTCTGACCGGTGTTTTACAAGCAAAAGATGACAAAGCTCGTAGGGAAATGAAGGCTCTGCTATCAAAATTGCTTCAAGAGGATCCGTCTTGCTCTCATGATAGAACCAAACTTGATGTTTCTAAAGACACGCTTTATCATCTTTGCCACAATTGCATCAATTCTCTTGTCTTGTGCCTCTCTGACGCGAGCAGCACTGCCGAGAGGCCGGATCGAGGGGCTTTAATTACCGAAATAGCTCGGGAGGCTGACAATATTCAGTGGATTGTTGACATCTTGATTGCCAAGAAGATAGGCGAGGAATTCGTGAAGATATGGGCTGACCAGAAAGAACTCGCTGCACTTCATTCTAGAGTTCCAACTGTCTATCGGCACGAGATCAGCAGGATCACTGCACAACTGTGTATCGGCATTGGAAGGGGGCACATATTGGTGCCCAAGGAAACTCGATTTTCATTGTTATCGACATGGCTAGAAGCTCTGTATGACGACTTTGGATGGATGCGTCGAGCTTCTAGAGCGGTTGATAAGAAATCGGTTGAGGATGGACTGTGCCAAACAATACTTACACTCCCTTTGCTTCAACAGCAAGCTCTGTTGCTCAAATGGTTTGACAGGTTTCTTAACAAAGGAGATGATTGTCCAAATATTCAGAAGGCGTTTGAGATTTGGTGGAGAAGAGCTTTCATCAGAAAATATTCAGCAGATACTGATCATTCCAAGTTGCAAATAACTCTCTGTGATTACCAGAGCTGAGAGTTATATGAAAAACCTTAAATGAAAGAACAAAACAAGCGGGAAAATGAACTTCATTCATATTTGCAAGTGTGAAGTGATATTTTCCATTTCCACTTCTAGTTTCTGCTGCTATGATTTATGACCTGAGCTAAAGTTCTGGGTAAACATGGACAAATAATTGAAGGGGAGATGAACTGAAAATTTGTTCATAAAATATGTAAAGCCAATTTCTTCTTTGTAAAGGTTTGAACTGAATTCTGTTAAGTTTCGCAAAGTATAGAGGGATGACATGGATGTATTCATGAGCATATAATAGTCAACATACCAAATATTACAGTAGAGAATTGATATTGATGTTGTTGAACTACTGATGTGTATGTTTTCTGTTTATGCGGCATGTTATAAATTATTAGTTTTGCTAAAGGTGTAAGTAAACGAATTTGCGGTAAAACTAAAATTTTCTTTTCATTACCATATTAAGCACTAAAATTCATGAATCAATATTTTCATTAATGTTGAGTTCCTTTTGTTTGTGTTTTTTAAAAAGGAATGAAAATCATGGTTAGTCAACCCAATACTAGTGTAACCCCCCTCAAAACCGGAGCAAATAGTAGACCAATACTTTTAGTGAAAAAAAAAAGTTGGCTAGTATTGATTCATAAAAAATTGTTAGTTATCACTTTTCTCAATGACTATATCCACAGGAACAAAAGCATTAGACTAGTGGCAACTAAACTACTCTATGGACAAAACACTAACAATAAAAGAAAATAAAATCTGTACAATGAGGTGCAAAATTAAACTCTCGCGTCCCCCCTTTTCACTTTTTGTTTCTTTCCTTTTCATTTACAACATAGTAGTGTGATCATTTTACCATCAACCTCACCCCTCCTTACCAATCAGCCCTTTTGCAGTGTCAATTGTAAGCAGCTCACAATATTCAACTTGGTGAAAAGCTAGCTGAAAATAAAAGACACAACATGATGAGATTGAATACGAAAAGTAGCAACAAAGGCAAAGACAAGAGAAACAAGTTACCTAATCTTAACAGTCAACGCAAACCCTTCAATTGCACTCTATATCATGCATAATCCACTCTTGCCGCAAAAACATAGACAACTTCAAACATAAGATAGAATAGGAGGAGTTCCTTGAAGCAACTCTGGAGGACTCAACCTGAAAAATGGGAGAGTTTGATAAAGAGTTTTTCAATGATCCTGATTAATACTTCCTGCAATCCCCTTTATCTATCACCATCACTTTTTTATATAAAAAATTTTATGTGCACACTAAAAATTAACCACCAAATCAATCACTATGTATTTGTGTATAAATAAATGTGTTATTTCAAATACTTTAAATGTGTATGTATTTCAACATATATTTTATACGGGTGACTGATTTTTTCTGTAGACGTAGCATGGTTGTTTTCTTATATATCATTAGAAGTTTAGAACAATAAACTGGATCTATTGTATCCAGCTAAATTGATTCAAAAGATGTACCTAAGAGGGAGAGTGATAAATGTCTTATATCTATAGATAATGATTTAATTTTGATGCACACGCTTTTGTTTTCAATACAAATTTATGATTATATTTTCATAATTTAAGTTATTTATAGACATTATTAACTAAGTACCATTCATAAATATACACTTTCACTCAGGCTAACACCAGTAAATAATTTCCTAATTCTGATAGAAATTTTATAGGTAGATTTTGAGTTGATGGATGCACCAAGTAGGGCTACATTCGCATGACATGCATCCTTCCCTTACCTTTGTTTGACCTTGATCATTCCGGTGCCTATCTGAATCGGTATACCCATGATTACGCGTTCACTTACTCCTTCAATCAGGTCCTCTGTCCCATGTACCGCTGCATTGAAAAGATGATCCGATGTCCTCTCAAAAGACGCAAGCATCAAGACACTTTTGCCCATCTTTTGAATTCCGAATCTGGTTATTCCAAGGACTCTGCCCTGCATTAATAAATAACACGAGGAAATATAAGTATTCAGCATAAACTTTATTTATAGTTTTGCTGAATAACTGAAATAACTCACCATAACAGTCATCACATCTGCTAGAAGCATCATATGGCGTATGTCTATACTCATACCGTGACTTCCCATAACTACTTTTATCTCCTCAATGATAGTCCTTCTAGCAGCTTCAATTCCCAGAGACTCACTCACTTCATCTATATGATTACTAAGAGTATTACGTCCATCAACCCCTTCAGTTCCCATAACATCTAGAAGACCCGTGCTGAAGGTAAATACAAAGAAAATAGAATACATGAAAATAAGGAATAAGAAGCAGGCAATGCCGCAACAGCCAAGCAGGTATATATATACAAGGGATTGAAGGAAGCATATGTTATATTGAAAAATAGTATGAACTAACCCTTCCACCAGTAATTTGAACTTTTCAGTTTTTTTCTCTTTATCTTCTTCTTTACTGATAACAACACGTTCAGCAGTTTTAATTCCCTGGAATTAAGAAAAGAAAAGTTAGGTGCACTTTTCAACCTGACAATAAATTTAAATATGAAGATATCAAAACAAACATGGTATATTCTTCATCAGGTATCACCCATCAAGAAAGTCAAATAATATTACCTTCACAACAACTGAAGGAAGCAAATTTTTAAGATGGTTAAGTTGAAATTGGATTTTACTTCTATCACCATCTGGGGGAACAATCCTGAGCTTTTTGATATCTAAGATCTTAACATTCTGCATATCAACAAAGACTTTCAATAATGCAAGCACGAATGGAGAAGTGACTCAAAATTACAAGAGAGAACAAGTAACCCCTTACGTCTTGCTTCAATTTTAGTTTTGGAGTATGCAAAATCGACTCTCTTACAATATTGGCATCTACATGCAGATGTGCATCTCGAATTCTTTCCATGTCAAGCGAGATGACAATTGATGCTGATCTTGAAGTTATAACAACTTTTATACTCTTTGCGACCTGTATTAATTGGCATGACATGATTGTGTTTTTGAGTCACTTTCGTTAAAATAAACACTATTTACAACAAACTTCTGATATAATACCTAAATGACAGCTGAAAAAAATGTAAATAACTAGGTAGAATGTTCAAAGGGTCATTCATTGACAAAAGCAATATTTTTTTTCCCCTCTCTACAGCTGCATACCTGGCCTAAGTTGGTTTTTTCTATGCGACCTTTTACTATCCTTGCGGTATTTGGATTATTATCTGTCTCAAGTATTGCAGTGATAATTGGTGTGCTGATCTTTTTGGATCCATTTATAATTTCTTTGATGCGAGGAACTCCAAGGGTCACATCTAAGATGATAGATTAAGGCACAACTTTCAAAACCCATCAACACATACAGAAAAATTCCAGTATAGTGTCAAACAGGACAATAATGATAATCAAAGCAGGCAACAGAGTCTAATAATAAAGGATACTCATGCTTGCAACCCCAGCAAAGTGAAAAGTTTTCAAAGTCATCTGGGTTCCAGGCTCTCCAATACTATGAGCTCCAATTGCTCCGATGGGAGTTCCAGCCTCAATTTTTTTTGAATGGTAACGAGATAAACAAATATCGAGAAAAACCTGAAATATAGAGAGCATACAGTAAATTGCAAAACAAGAGTAAAGTAAACAACAGAAATATATAGCATAAGAAAATTAGAGTACTGTGTGGAATGTAAATGAAATAAAGAAACTGCAAAACCAACTGAAAGCAAACAAGATTAGCATTGGGGACAAACAGGCTTACGACAATGTAAGGACTAGACCATAAATACCTCTAGTTGTCTGCGAGTAATCCCAGAAATCCTCTGAATAAACTTTTTCAGCTTTTCAGAATCCTCTTCGGTGGAAGGTTCTGTTGATTCTATTTTCCCTTTGATAAAGGATTGAAGAGAATTTACGAAGCCGGCAGAGGAATCATCCGCTGAAGCCTCTTGCTCGACTAACTTGCACATACCAACTTCTGAAAGCTTCCTTTGAACTACTTCATGCACATCTGAGGAAGACAAGATGTCATCGTCTTCATCACTTGGACATATGGCCTACAAAAGAGAATAAAACAGCATATAACAAGAAAAGCCAACTATTTTAGAAGTTTGAGGGAGTCAAACAAAAATAATCAAACCATAAAAACAACAGTATCAGCTTTCAAACCTGGCTTCTCAAAAACAGCCGGTCAAAATTTAGTGGTTTTCCATCTTTTCCTTCCATGCCAGCTGGATCCATGCCATCATCTCCATAACAAAATTGAACAATACCACCAGCAGCATTTCTTACAGTGTAATCATACTGTAAGAACAAATCCTCCAGACATTTCATTAATCTACGAGACATGTATCCAGTGTCTGCAGTTTTAACCTGCAAAGTGACAATTATCACACAAACTATTTAATGAATTTCAAAGTTTTGGATACCAGAAAACAACAATAATAATAAACTAATAACCAACCCAGCAGCTCCTAAATTTTATCAATTTTATTAACATGAACCATTCCCAAGTGAGAAATTTGAGGTCCACTCTTATGACATTCATAATTTCAGATCCAAGGATTTTTTTTTTCTCTTTGGTGGGGTTGTCAGTTAGCTTCTGATTTTAATAAAAAAATAATAATAATAGTAACTGTTGATTTAACTGAAACCAGCTCTGATTGATTATATATTATGCAATATGCATAGTATATTCAAAATATGCACCCTACCGCTGTATCAACAAGCCCTTCACGCCCTCCCATTGTGTGGAAGAAAAACTCAGTAGCAGACAATCCACTGTAAAAAGATTCGGCAACAAAACCTTTAGCCTGCATCAACAGTGACATACCAGTTTTCGATGTCAGAAAACAGAATATGTAATGCACAATAATAGCAATAGCTACACCAGTTCTGGTGTCCGTTACAAACAAATAATATTAAATGAAAACAATATTCTACAATAGTAGTTTACTACTGTCCTGTCCTGATAATAAAGTGAAAACAATTGCTTGTGACGACAATATATGACAAAGCTTCAAAGTTATGTACAAATTCCAAGATAGCTTCTCATGTATAGGTGTGTTACATAAATGTGTATGCAATATTCTGTTTGTTGTTAACTTCACAACTGTGAATCACTTCAACATTAATATTATCAATGAACAAATACAAAAGCAGTATGGATGAAAAAGAAATTAACAAATTAAGGATAAGCGGCAATTGAAATTGTGCACAAACATTTAAAATTCTACTTCTAAATGATGGAAACTGAACATACAGCTGGGGTTTTTGCTTTTCTAGGGAAATGAGGAAGACTACGGTCCACGAAACCATTAGGAGCACGACGACCTCCAACTGATTGTTGACCCACACAAGCAACCATCTGACTGATATTAATTGGAGATCCTTTGGAGCCACACTGCGACATGATCAGTGGGCTATTTCTCCAGTGTAGGGTTTGCATGCAAACCTGGGAAGATTTTATAATATAATGGAGTCAGTTACCGATACAGGGAAAATCAGAATAAATTGCTTTTCTCTTATGTGAAGGATAATGATTAGATTTTTGGAGGGGCACCATTGTATTTTACATGTAGCTTCTTTTTGAAAAAAATTAAAAAAAAAAAAGTAAAGGTGAAGGTAGGGACTATCCACCATTTTGTTGACAATGATCTTAACACTAAGAGATAGATATGTGTGAAAACACAAGGACAGAATACTTCACATGAAAGAAATAGATACCTTTCCTGCTGTATCTCGTATACCATTCAAGACACCAGTTATCAGAGTTTCTAATGTCTGAGCAGCATCACAACCGGCTTTGAGTTCTAGCTTTCCTTTATTGAAAGCTGCTATAAAATCATGACATTTTTTATAATTATCAGATATTGTTTTATCTTTCTGTTCTATCAAAACCTCTTTTGGTTGGACATCATCAATGCCAATTGAGAACCCATGATTTCCGATCCATCGAGCACTGCATCAAAGCAAAAGGATCATATACTTCCTTTAGCTTGGCAATGGATAAAAGAAAAAACATCAAACTGCCTAAACTCAAATATTAGCAGAGATTACATTTGATAACATTTTTGGTTCACCAATGTTTTCTACTCCCTCTGGGTGTGAAACTAATCCTCACTCATGGGACTGATGGAAACAGTTCCCACTTTAAACAAGTGCTTTCCTACAAGCTAACATTGCAACATTTCATCTTATTTATTACCCCTTTAGCACTTAAAACAAACATAATGCAGATATATTTTTACCTCAATTTAGCTACACGATTCATGCAAGCAGCAGCAGCATGTGGTTTATAGTCTCTTAGTAGCACAGAGAAAAGACCATCCTTATTTCCATTCCCTGAATTCATGCTAAAAAAGCAGGTCACCAACTTATATATATATATATATATAAGCATGAAGTAGTGGAGTTTGAAAGAAGTTTGACATTAAAAAGCTACAACTTAGAACAAAATAGGAAAGCAAAAGCATAAAAGATTAACTATGGCACCACTATTCAGAGTTATTTTCAATGTTTAATAGAAGCACGCAGTAGTATTAACAGTTACTTGACAAATCTACATTAATACAACCTTATTGAACGTACAAAATGAAATCATAGATAAGATCAAAGTTCATTTAGAAAAACTAACCTAAAGTCACCTTTCCAAGTTGTCCTGATATCAACTCACTATTGCGAAAATAGACAAACCCATCACTTGGGCACATCGTTTTCATTTCTCGTTTCCTGTCATCAAGCTTTGTACTGTATATTTTCTCCTTAACAGTAAGATTCACATAGACTCTCACATTTGCATTTGGGCGCAATAGAACGCTAAATAACTGTTTACCACTCCAAAGCTCAACTGGCTGAAAAGAATATCGCGCAAGTAAAAACATGCACCAAATATATAAATTAGCAAACATGACTGAATCACCAGGAAAAAGTTTGGTTCATGCAGCTTATTATATCAAAGCTCTGAAGCACTGATCTAAACGAGATACAAAAAGAATATATTAATTTCGGTGAAAGTTAAACTTCATTAATCTAACCACAACCACCATTAAATTTCATTTGGCATTTGGCATAGACCAAATCCATAAATTTTCAAATAATTTAAATCTTAGTTGATATTTGATCACGCCACTTTATTTGGTACACAGTATTGTTTTAAAATATTAATAGACATTGACCATCTACTATATGTTGCATGATCTTTCAAGACTTCAACATAACTTTTCACATTATTAACAGCTTGATTGGCCAAAACTTAAATACTAGAAAAATGTCATTCAAAAATGTAATTGCAAGATATCTCCTACAGAAAGTGGATCACTTCTCTATTTCAAGAATATAAACAAACATGTGAGTATATCTTGTAATGTGTATCCATGAAAGCTCCAACTCTCACCTTAATAATTGCAGGAGTTGGCAGATCAACAAGATCCATGCCATCCCCCATGTATGAGCAAATAAGTGAAAAGGTTGAACGATCATAAAATGTATCTTTTCTAGTTATGAGATAGGAAGAGGTTAAGAAGTCTTGAGTAGAGGCAACCAAAATTTCGCCATTTTTTGGTGTGCACAGATTATTTTGCACCTGAAAACAAGCAAACTCTCATTAGGATCTACATGAAGAGAACACGCAACAAAAAACACATTGTAAAGTTCATGAAATGCTTACAATTTATTGACCATCATATACAGTTGAACGAATCACATAACACATAACGCTGTAAATACTTATAACTAAACAGCCAGATCAAGTAAAAATAAAATATTCTAACCCTATTGCATGTTGGGACTAACTTCTTTTTGGATAAATATAATAGAATGGCTAGTGTTTTTTTTTTTTTTTTTGTGAGAGTGTGTGTGTGTGTGTTTGACAAGTAATCCTCAATGACAATGAGAAATGCTGATTTTACCCCATCAACAAAATAGCCTCTGTCCGTGCTTCCTCAGTCTGTGGCACATGTAAGTTCATCTCATCACCATCAAAATCAGCATTATATGGGTTGCAAACAGATTCATTGAATCTCAAAGTTCTCCAAGGCATAATCCTCGCCTGCATATGCAAAAGAAGACTCATGCAATTTGTTCCAAATTTGACATTATTGATATACAAAGTTCAATGAATTACCCTATGACACATTATAGACATCCGATGCAAGCTTGGCTGCCTATTAAAAAGAATAATGTCGCCATCTTCCAAATGACGATCAACTATATCACCAAATTTCAGCTGGTCTGCAAAGCGCTTCCTGTGAGGAACTCTTAAGGTCCTGGAAAATTATGAAAATAGAATTAGATCATTAGCAAAACAATATAGCTGGCTTGAGATTAATCAATATAAGGGAAAAAGAAACAGCAAAAACCATGTGGAACCCGAGGCATCTCTATATTGTCTTGCACCAGGATACTTATCAGGACCATTTCTTATACACTGTCTCAGCTTTTCAATGTTGTGATGTGAAACACGCTCAGGATAACTCAATATACGAGCCATAAGCATGGGTACTGCAACCTGAAGCAAAAAAACAAGTCACAGTGCAAAAACTTGTAAGAACCTTTGAGAAGGGAAGGCACTCCAGGGTCTTATGGTTTTCATGGAATAATACTTAGGGAATGTGAATTGAGAAATGTGCATCGTATTGGTTATGTCACAGAGAAAAAAAATGAACGAACTGTGTAAGTAAGAAAAATAAGCCTGTACAGCAAACATCACATTGTTTTTTGTTAAGTAGATATTCAGGTTATTGGCTCATGCTTCGTCTAAAAGATAGAAGATATAATATATGCCAAGCTTCGAATGTCTCACCTCAGTAATCTTTAAATTAGGATCCGGTGAAATAACTGTCCTGCCAGTAAATTCAACACGTTTCCCAGATAAGTTGCCACGAAAACGTCCCTGCTTCCCTTTAAGGCGTTGAACTAAACCCGCCATTGTCTTTTCCCGTTGCTGGTGGTATGGTATACCACGAACCTCACTATTTATGAATTGAGCAGCCTCAAATTGAAGCGTTTCCCAACCATCCTAAAACAAAACCATCAACAAAATCACAACCGCAATACATCGGAACTAAAAGAAACGATCTCGAGATGAAAGAGAATATCAGAAGCGAGCAGATAAAGTAAACTCTATTATTCACATATGGCAACTTGTGGACATGGCAAATGCCACTGCCCGAATAGGGATAATTCTACACCCTTCGAAGTGGAGACATCTCATTGACAGTATTCTAGAATAAATATGTGTGGATAATCCAAACGACTAACCACATACTATATAATCACATTTAAAGCACACATGAAAAATGAGCTTATTCGATTATTCTAAGCATGTAACATTTTGGAAAACCTGTCATTATATCAATCAACAAGTCCTCAAAGTAGCAAAATTTTGATCACTCAAAAGGCACATCTATACCAGAGATCTTAATGAAGCAATTTCTTCTAATTCTTGGCGCACATGAGCATTAGCTTGGACTATTTGCTTTAGCCTCTCTGTTACATCATTTTCATTGCTGCATAAATTAAGACAATAACCACAACATCAGTTTTCTTTTTTTTTTTTTCCCTTTTTTTTTGGTTTTAGGAAAGGCTTAAAAATACAGAGGATGGTTCACGAATCCTCCTTAAAACAACAAAATAAGGTTAGGCTAAACTTCCATCAGAAAATACAAGCATAACCTCGTATGATCTCTCTACTCAATCAAAATGTGCAACAAATAAAACCCTTTAAAAACATGATGATGGAAGGTAATTCTACAAGAAAGCGCAGAATGCAATCCTAACGCAAATAATATTTGGACGTCATAATTGCCACCACCAACAGCTGTAAATTCTAGCATTTCACTCTAGCTAAGTACACTGTATGCTTTCTATCAAAGAATAACACCCTTAAACCTTATTGCAATGTGATGGTTTGGAACAAACTGAGTTTTGCACAACTATAACATATGGTAAAATTGCTTTTAGGTTCTTTATAATTGGTCAGTGACTTCAAACACTTGGTTCTTGGGAATAGAGAAATTTTTTCCTCTACGTTCACCTGAACTGGAAGTTAAACATTCCTTTAGCTATTAACGAATGGAATTTTATAATTCTAATATGGCCACTCACACAACAGCTCTTTATGCCTCAAGTGCTACAGTCAAAATACCCACTTACTATATTTTAAAATTTATTCAATCACAGATAAGGTGGACAGAAAAGGTATTGACAACTCAGGAATGGCAGTAGTTTTTTATGTTTTCCATAAACAAAGTGCACAACACTAGCATATTTGCAACAAGTATACCATCAGATCATAAATATAAGAATGGCATCAAAAAGTTAACGAAAGGGAAAAACAGAGAGAGATGTCAATATAGCCGAATACATGTTGGTATTACCTCTGTGATCCATCCATTATAACTGAAGGTCGCATAGCCAATGGGGGCACTGCAATGTTTGTAACGATGAGTTTCTCTGGTCTTTCAGCAAGATAAAGTAATTCACAGTCCTACAACAATATGTAATAAATTATTCTTACTAGAGTGTTAAGTAAACCTCTGCATGGCATGCAATATTGCAATCTTTGAAAAATACTCTACTTAAAAATTCTATTTCAATCCACACTTCAGAATGAAGTGATGAGGAAAACCAAGCCCAAAAATAAAAAGAAACAACCCGCATATGTATAAATTTTCACCTCATCCAGCATCCTTTTAAACAGGGATAAAGCTTGGAATGGGTTTAGAATATGAGTATCCACAGCGCTGGTCAATCTAGATTCTCTTGCATGTGAAAGTGCTGTTTGAAATTCTTCAATGCTACTATCATTACATTTTGAGCGATCATGAGTGATTTTTAGCGAACCCACAAGCTTCTTTACCGAACCTGTATTACAATAGCCATCATCAATATCATCATACAAAATACAATAAATGCATATCTTAAGAGGCAACAAGCAATACAATAATAGTTAATTCTCAATCCTCTCAAGCAACATGGTAATTTTCTATAAAATTAAGAAAAAATCATAATTAGTTCAAAAGATGGTTGTCTAATATCAGCAACATTCCAAGCAAGTCAACAATAGAATCCTTTTGAGACTATGTTAGTCCATTGCTATGTCAATTGTTATGTAAGCTAACACAAGAATTGAATCAAATTCCCAAAGCCTAAACTTGTTTAACAATGGGGCCTAACTTGATAATAACTCACACATGGTAGCCAATATGTAAATGTAATACAAGGTTGTTCGTGAGTCCTTAAGGTTCAAAAACCCAGCACATCGAACATCTATCTAGCCAGGCATTGATTTTTGCATTGCGGATAGTGGTAATTTAAAATGCTTAGATTCAGATTAAAACATGGAAATGGAATTGCCATAAGTGACAGCCTCTCAATCAATAATGTGGGTACAAGAGTTGTTAGAACCAAGTAAAAAGCTTATTTGTTTGATTGCTAGAACTGAATGGATCTATTAACCCTAAAAGCTAATTGATAGGGTACTTATAAACACTGCCAAGCCTATGTGGGACCTTAACACACTACACTCACCCCACAAGCGAACAGATGGAACGTAACGTTTGCCCGACTGAATATCTGTGGTGGCTGAACATAAAATGTAGGATACATTGATACCATCTCAAAATTAAATACTTTATTACTTTTCAACTTAGTTCCAAAAGCTAGCTCCCAAGGGGGGTTGCCAAATAGTTATAAAAGTTATATAGGCCTTAATTCTGGCAAATGTGAGACTGTAACGACCATATCATACCAGAATTGACCACTTCCCTACCCGTTTAGCCGTTATAGGATAATTCATATAGTGTCATCTGTCAAGACAAGAGCATGGAAATCCATATTCCGTACATTACAAAAAGACCAAGAAAGAAAATGGATTCTAAAATATCTAACTAAATATGTATTATTGATTGAAAGAAAAACTTATACCTAGTATGCAAGTTTAAAACAATTTCCAATGACGAAGTTGAATAAAGTGTCTATTGTTAAAAAAGGGGGGAAGTCAATGAAAAGCATAAAACAAACCATTCTTATATCCACATCTCGAGCACATTGATACTTTGCTGCATGCCTCTACAACCTTTTTCGCTAATTCAGCCTTGCCAGTGCATCAATTCTGGGTCTTCTCATTTTTTTCAACGATCTTTACGTATATCTTCATTGAGAAGAATTCGAGCACAGCACTGTAAAGAAAGCATTAAAAA